>NW_012154173.1:12969729-13115534 GCF_000956105.1 Propithecus coquereli
CGTTCCTCCTCCCAGGCAGCTTCTGCGTGTTTTGCATCAGCCCATGCGCATGCGTTTGCCATTTTCATGAAGTTCGGTGTCACGCTTCCATTTCTCTTTGCTGCTGCGTCGTTATTCCTTTTACTCCTTCTCTACTTTGATTCTAAGGGTGTTCTCAGAGAGAATGGAAGGCAGACTCAACGTCTTACCTGCTCTTCCACTCGAGCCTTTTAAGGCCCTTGCTTAACAGCACCTCTGTCTCGCCAGTCCTGGACCAGCTGCTTCTGGACGCTCCCGGTGCTGCTGGGGAAAGGCGGCGTGGCTGTGCTGGTTGCTCCACGACAAGGCGCGTTCCCGTCTTCGCAGGCCCCGTCTCTGCCGAGCACTGCAGCTCCTTAGCCGCAGCCGCTTCCTTCCCTGTGCTGGTGGCTCCTTTTGTGTTTTTTTAAAATCCATTTCTTTGAGTGCTTTATCTTACCCTGGTCTTTCTTTTCTTAGCAGACAACTTAGTATTTCACATTAGCGAGAAAATGGAGTAGCCAAGAATGAACTCCCCCAACTTTTCTCTTCTGTCCCTTCAGAGTCACTTATCTAAGACAGTTGTATTTTCAAAGGCAAGTACCGGCTCCATCATTTGCCAGTGTGTGTGATCTTGCAAAAAAATTACCTAATATTGTTGCGTCTTGGTTTCCTCCTATGTCAAATTTGTGATAATGTCAATCTCTCCTGGTTATAAGCATAACTAAAGTAAAACGCGTGTGGTTGAAAAAGTTAAAATAATGCAAAGGTTGAAAAAATGAGAAGTCAGTGTCTCCTCCCCCCATCCTCAACCTTTGGTTTAAAACATTCAAATATTTTAAACAAATGTTTGTCGTTTTGATTGTGAGGATTATGTAAATTCTCATATTTCCTAGCACAGAGTCTAACACTTTAGTATGTGATGAAAAAAGTTAGTTTCTTGCCCTTATTCCCCTTCTGGATCATGTAAAGCAACTTCATTTTCTTCTTTAAAAGATGGATGAAATGTCTGGCATCTACCTTTGCTCAGGGATGTTATTCATCCAGTGATGTTACAACTCGTAAGAACTTGATGTAAATATATACCTTTATTATGTAATCCATGAATTATGGTACACTTCTTATTTAATGGTATTCAGCCTAGAAAAAGCAACCTGATTAGGAATGCTGGAAGCTTCTAGAAGGATGCAGTCATTATAGTATTTGCAGTCTGACTTCAATGAAATTTATAAATTAGCAAAAGAAAAACCCAGTTTCCGTGGAGAATTTCTTTGGCTCCCAAAGTACTTCTAGGAAGATAGTCTAGAATGAGTTAGTGAGAACACTTCTGGGTGGTGCAGCTGCACAGGCTTGCCGGTTTTGGAGTAGCAGATCCCTTTGTGTGAACAAAAATGGGATCCTCTCTGCAAGCAGTGTGTGGGCCACATTTCAGCTGCGCTTCCTTGGCTGGGTGCTCTTGTGCAGTGTACATCCTGCTCAATGGTATGTGACTGGCCTGCCTAGTAAAAACTATTTCTTGTTCTGCATGATTTGAAGACTTGCAAGTGGCATTTTTTTTTTCTCTTTTAAAGTCAGTAAAGAGAAAGATGTAGGGAGTGGCAGTGGATAGAGCAGCCTTTATTAGGTACCTGTTTGGCTCAGGTGTGATGATTGGCACGTAAAATGTCTTTTATGTCTAATGTTTACAACATCACTTTATGTATTATTATCTACATTTCAGTTAATGAAACTGAGGCTTAGAGATTAAGCGATTTGTCCAAAGTCATCAGTTAATAAAAAGTGGAAGCAAATCCGACACAGACGATCTATTTTAGAGTTCGTGTTCTTTCTGAACACCACACCGAGGTGCTGTTTTACCTTTCTGCTATAGAGGACGTGTCCATTTCTCTCAATACTGCGCTGGTTTCGGAAATTTCAAGACAGCCAAGTTACAGGCACAATGCTAAGTGCTCTACATACCTACTGCATTTTCTCGGTGGCTCTGAAGTCAGCCAAGCTAGGTTTCACCTTAGCCTTGCCACATACTAGCTGCACGAGTATGGGGAAATTATTTCATCTTTCTGTCAAAAAGTTAAAATTAAACAGTTTGTACAGTAAAAAATTACAGTAAGCTAAGGTTGATTTATTATTGAAGAAAGTTTTTTTCTCCAAATTTAGCGTAGCCTAAGTGTACAGTGTTTATAAAGTCTATAGTAGTGTCCAGTAATGTCCCAGGTCTTCACATTCACTCACCCTCACCCAGAGCAACTTCCCGTCCTGCGAGCTCTGTTTCTGTTAAGAGCCCTGTACAGGCGTATCATTTTATTTATTATGTATTTGAGACAGTCTTGCTCCGTTGCCTGGGGCAGAGTGCCGTGGCATCAGCCTAGCTCACAGCAACCTCAAACTCCTGGGCTCAAGCGATCCTCCTGCCTCAGCCTCCCGAGTAGCTGGGACTACAGGCATGCGCCACCATTTTTTATCTTTTATACTGTATTTTTACTGTACCTTTTTTATGTTTAGATGTGTTTAGATACACATACACTTACCATTGTGTTACAGTTGCCTACAGTATTTAGTACAGTAACATGCTGTATGGATTTGGAGCTAAAGAGCAATAGGCTATACCATAAGCCTAGGTGTGTGGTTGGCTGTACCGTTTGGGTATGTGTAAGTACACTCTGTGATGTCTGCACAGTGATGAAGTCACCTAACTATGCATTTCTCAGAACATATCCCATAGTGAAATGATGCATGACTGAATATACATACAACAGAATACTACAGAGCCTTTAAAAAGAAGGAAATTCTGTGATATGCAACAGCACAGATGAACCTTTAGGACATTATGCTAAGTAAAATAAGCTGGTCACAGATTCCGCTTACATGACTTATCTAAAATAGTCAAATTCATAGAATCGAAGAGTGGAATGGTGGTTGCCAGGGGCTGGGGGAGGGGAAAAGAGGAGTTACTAATCAACACGCATAAAGTTTCAATCAAGCAAGATGAATAAGCTTTAGAGATCTGTCCAGTGTTACATCTAGAGTCAACAATACTGTATTGTACACTTAAAAATTTGCTGAGAAGGTAGATCTTACGTTAAGTGTTCTAATAATAGTAAAATAAAAAAAAAAAGAAACTTCAGATTTGGGAATCTGATGAGTTTTCATTTTGAAAGCCCCTAGGAGTTCAGGCTAAATCCTGGCCTATTTCCAGCTCAAGTAATTACATTCCCGGCACCCACAATTTCCCTACAGTTTTAATTAGAAAATGTGTTTTGCTTTGTCTCTGTGGCTGCCAAACTATATTTCACATAGGTGTGTCCTAATCATCTTGCAGCCAAAAGAGCTGACATTTACTGTGAAACTGTGGCTTAAGTAATACTTCCTATAAATACATTGTATAATGTAAGGTATCGCTCCTCACTCTGCCTTTCCCTCAAATAATTATTTTAAATGGAGTTAAGTCCGATGTCCATATACAGACATTTTAACTAGTGCTATGTCTTGATCGATCACTTAATAATTCTAGCTTTATTAGCTTTCATGTATCAAGTGTCAGCTCTTTGATCTTAAAGTAAAACCTATTATATCATCTTCTGGTTTTGTGGCTTGAACTACTGAACCAAGACTTTTACAGGCAGGGGTGATTTCTTGGGTTACCAAATGACCAGGAAAAATTTTCTCAGTTTTCTGTTCTTGGCAGTGACTGTCAGACAGGATGGTCCACCCAGGCCCAACCAGCTCCAGAATCTCAGAGGTTGAGATTTTCCCCTAAAGCTTCTCTGAGTGTAGGTTTGTTGCTCCGTAGTATTCAGGCTATAGAAATGAAATAGACACAGTCTCTGGATTCAGGCCTTTGCCTCAGCTTCCCACAGGTGCCTTGCATCTTCCTCATCACCGTACCTAACCTTGCCATCATGCAACATGGTGTATTTAGACAGGGGACCAGCCCACCCACGTGACTAGCATTTCTGTCCAGGTTACTCCTAAATTCTCTAATTAAACCATCCATCTCCTCTCCTGTGTCTCATAGGCAGCTTACTCTACTGAAGTTTCTTTTGCCCACTGTTGAAATCTTTTGGCACCATTTAAAATCTTTTTTCATTATAGATATTACTAATTTAAAAGGGAATTTTTGAAAATTAGAGGGAAAAAGAAGTTTGCTTAAAGGATCTTAGGTATACATGTTTTTGGATTATCCTAGCTACTTTTATTAATAGGCTTAGAGTTCATTTTTCTAGCTATAGGTATACACATCCATCTTTTTTTTTGCTCTATCTGGAGACACAAACAAAATTCATTTTATTTCATTTTAGCAGTATCAAGGGGATATGAAGTATAAGCAGATTTTCTTTCCACTAAGTTTTAAATTTTGTAACCAAGATCTAAACAAATCAACATGAAGTCTTCAAGAGTATATCTCTTTAAACATACCAAGCCTTTTAATTTTAAAAACACCTGTGACTATTATTAAGCTTAGGACCAAATTTACCAGTCTATAACCTTATTTAACATAGTTGATAGAAAAATGCACACCATGTAATATTAGCAGGGAATACAATAGAATTTAAAACTCTGTATACAATCTTATTAACAATATGTTATTAATGTTAATCTATATGTACCTTGAAAAAAAGACAAAGAGAAAATATACTAATAGCATAATAGTGGATATCTCTGGGTGGTAGCAGTATGCATGAGTTAAATTTTTTAGTCATTTTGTATTTTCCACATTTTCTAAAGTATTTTGAAGCCCCATATAATAGACACATTATTTTATTAAAAATAATTCTGGATTTTAAAAGATGTTTGTATATGTTGTGGATTATTATATGTAAGTTACAAGTTATTCCTTGTTTGAATTTGTTGTCTACAAAGCTGAAGGAAGCTTTAACAACAAAAATAACAATTAGATACAGTAATCACAACTTCCATGAACATAGTCTTCTCATAAACCTATGCTATCACATATATGGTCACATACTGCCTTTTGTTAATTATTCTTGCCTCCTTTTCCTGTGGGCAGGAGGAGTATTAATAGCCATAGACTAAAAAGATCATATATATACTAAATGGCAGGCCTGAAACTAGATCTCAATCTAGTTCTTTTCCCACCATTCTCTGTAGGAGTAAATTAGAAAATTACTTTTTCCTTTGTGAAAAGAAAAACATCATGGTAGCCTTTTGCACTCTTCATGTTTATAATTGTGCTACTGTTATTCATTAATGCTTCTGCCATGTGTGGATGGAGAACACACCAATATCTTAGTGCCTGTTATGTCCCAGGCACAATGATGGACAGTAGGCATGCATTTACCCATCTAATCCTCCACAAAAACCATGTGATATAGACATTTTGATCTCCATTTTATGAATGTGAAATCTAAAGTTCATAGCATGTGTGAATTGTGCATATGGAATTGAACTCAGCTCTTTCTTACTCTACTGTTTAGGAGCATTGAAAGCTGAGTGCCAGAAAAACTTCATTAGATTTTTCTCCAGGAAGTACAGGAAGGGGGATGAGCTACCCAGAAGACCCTTGCTAGAGAAAGCAAAACTATGGACAGTTACACAAAGCTGCCCTGCTGATGTTGGGGCTTAAGGGTACACACTATGGAGAAAGGTAAAACTGGTTTTAAATCCATTTCTGACCCTTACTAGCTGTGTGACCTTTGGCAGTACCTGTCCTCTCAAATCTTCAATTTTCTCATCTGAAAGATGGAGTGACAGCAATAATATAATTCTCACAAGGCATGAATGAGGTAACTTAGAAATCGCAGTGCACAATTCATGGGATAAAACTGGAGTCTGCTAATGTTACTTTTAAATGATAATGATGATGATGATGATTATACACATGAAGTTGCATAACTCTGTATAACCAGGGAAAGATTTTAATATAAAGCCAAGAGTTTAAGTGGAGTTGAAAAGAAACATTCTAATTGAAGTCTTCTTGCAGGCTGAGTTAAACTGATGAAGATTAAGAAATTATGAAAAAGATACCAATTTTTTCTAATTAATTAGTATATTTTGCTAAAGAGGTTTTTGCTATGTGAAGCATGTTAATTCATGTGGCTTTAGCATAGTATGGATGGATTCCTACTTGTCATATCTTTTAATGGGGAGAAGCTTAAAAGGAGACAGAAAGAAAGTTAGAAGATTTCTCTTTGATTTATAGACACCAGTAAAAGTATGTTAGATGGGGAAGTTCAAGTGTTCTTTACATCTTGGGGTAGGGTGATGGGACAAAATTGTTTGGGGGGTGGGTGTGTGTTTTTAGGGCAACTGAATTCTTACATACCCAGCTGTAATGGCCCTATGGCAGAGGTTTTGTTTTTTTTTTTAACTTATGTTTAACAACAATCTGTTTTGTTGTTACATATTACTTTAAATAAACATTAATCCTTAAGTGATTGATTTAGTAAAGATTGGACAACAAGACTGTTATTTTTACTTCTCGTTCCCTTTTTTATTGTTTCTCCAAGGCTGGTTTTCTTGAGGCCTCAGTGATTGTGGAGCTTATTATCATACTTCTGATAGATTCCTATTCTTTAAAGTTAGCAAGTTTACAAGGTAATCTCAGAGATCCCTTCCATCTCTCTAGCTCTATAATTCATGATTTCATAGTAAAGTATTATGTGTGATTCTCAGGCTTACAGCTTGGATCATACTGTTATAAAGTATTTTCTAGTGAGGTCTTATGCCTTACTTGAAATTAACACTTACGTTGATTCATGAGTTACTGTGAGTGTCTTATTTGGAGGACTGTTTTGTCAGAAATGCTTTCATTTGTTGGAAAGGTGATGCACAGTCCTTTTGCAGCAGGATCAGTGCAGCATATAGTAATCAGCCCTTGTGCATTTTATGGCCCCATGACGGGTTCACTTTAGGTTAATGAGAGATTGTGTAGTGGCACTCAGATTTAAACACACTATTATTATTAATAGAATCTAGTCTGTTTTCTGGAGAATGAATGATAATCAAACAAGACATTATTACTTTTAAAAATGATTTCCTTTTTAATCAGTATAGTATAAAAATTTCCCTGTGTCAGCAGCTTTCTTTTTTGTGCCATCATTCCTTTCCCTTAATGACTTTTTCCTGAATGCCCACTTCCTTTCATTGCTATTTATATTTGTTGCCTGTATTGATTTTTTTTGAGCTTTTCGTATTGTATCATTGCTTCCTATCACATACCGCGATCTAATGAGAAAAGCAAACATACCAAAGGGTGACCTGGGACTGTGCCTCTGTTTTCTAAATTCAGAAAAGTTTTTGCCTTCCTGAAATCAGTGCACTTAGTGTGCTTTGAGCATCTGTTAATATTTTCTTTAGGTTCCTTTCTCTTGAGTGGACAGACTCATAAAGGAGAGGCATTTGGAATCTGTGGCTGTCACAATGGGTGCAGAGCATGCTGTTAATAGGAAATGCCATGTAACTTCTGACTAGCAATAACAATAACCACTGCTATGGTATTAAAGCCTGTCATTTTTAGTGACTAAGCATGCAGACATATAAAAGCCCTTTAATTTGGTCGTGGCTTGTAGTTTGGTTCTTGAAGTGCTGGTGGAGAGAGCACTAATACACACTGAGTACTTTTCACATGATAGCAGTCAACACAGCACTCATCAGCTTCACGGTGAATCACTTGGCTTCTTGGCCTCCATTTCGTCATCTGTAGAATGTGATAGTTGGTCTGGAACAGGGTTTCTCGTCCTCAACACTGTTGACATTTGGGTCAGATAATTCTTTACTGTGGGAGGTGGGGGACAGTCCTGTGCATCGTAGGATGTTGAGCAGCATCCCTGGTCTCTGCCCACTAGATGCCCGTAGCACTCCTTCAGTTATGACAACCACAGCTGTCCCTGGCATTGCCAAATGTCTGCTGGGGCACAAAATTACCCCAGTCGAGAACCACTGGTCTAGAATCATATTTTTTTAGGTATATTCAAACTTTAAGATGGTATGATACTAAGTTAATGAACATATTAATAATAATTATCAAAGTCTTGTGATAATTTCTTTCCTTGGAGTGACATGAAGAACAGAGTTTATTTGATGTTCGCCTTGTTAGAAGCCTTTCTTGATAAGACTTTAATATTGTTTTGAATTTGTTTCTCCCATTAAAATTTGGGGGCTCAGGTATCAAAGTGTGAAGGAGGCCACAGGAGAAGATCCTTTGAGCAAACAATACTTAAAGTTGGTAGATTAATACCTGTGGTTGGGATGGGCTATACTACTGGCTAAGTGGTACTAATACAATCCGTAAAGATGGGTCCTGGCACATAACAGACATTCCAAAGTATCTGTTGAATGGATGGATACTAGACTGATGGATGGACAAGTGAAGGATCTGCTATTGCCAACCCATCTAGCTTTAGGAACAGTATTTCATCAGTGATGCATAAAAATGGTGGCCACTAAAAGCGAAAGAGGTCTTGGGGTGTGAGCGCCGTAGAGCCCCTCTCATTCTTCTGTGGTGCCTGCCTCTGCTATTCCCCCACCATCTCTTTACACCTCTCTCCCTGGCCCTATGTCCTTGTCTTTTTCTTCCTCTGTATTTATTGCCTGAATTGATCTTCTTAGAGCTTTCATCTTGTATCATTTCTTGTATCAGATACTACGATCTTATAAGAAAACAAAACGCACCATGTTTGATTGTGAATTCACATCTCAGCATTCCTGGGGGAAGAACTGCTTAATCTTTCTTCTCTGGTCGTTTGAATCGAATCAGCGATGTAATTCCTAACCATCTTTGAAAGATCACTTCCTTTTGATTTTCTAGAGTCCCGTGCCTTCCTTTGATAATTTATTCTAGAACGATTAAAGTTTTTGGTGTGGATTCCATGTTTATGTGTTCATACTGATGTTTTCGATTTAGCACTGAAAATTATTTCCTCTGTTTTACAGTTAAGGAGATCAATGCCCAGATTTGATAAGACTCTATAGAGCCAAGTATCTACAGCAAATGAGTAGTTATGCTAGGGCTAGAATTGCAGAGCCCAGACATTGAGACCATAGCACCAAGATGCAGGATAAAATCGCGGTGGGACAGATAATTTGATAAAAAGCGTTGAATCCATAGTACCAGGGGGTTGAAACATTTTTCTTTATGTTTTCTTTTAAAAGCATAAAAATAATTATTGAGGGTGGCTACTTCATGGTATCACAGTTTTGATTTAATGGGAAGAATATCTTCTCTAAAATGGACAAATTACTAAATTTCAAGAACTTTCCTCTTAGTTTTATTTTGGTAAGTGGTGCTCAGGATCTGTTTCTTTTCTCTCTTAGACCCTCCCTCACCATGCCCCATAGGAATCTGACGGGAAGCTGCAACGTCAATTGTGGTTGTAAAATACATGAGTATGAGCCAGTCTGTGGGTCAGATGGAATTACATACTTTAACCCTTGTCTGGCTGGCTGTGTTAATAGTGGTAATCTTAGCACTGGGGTGAGTATATTTCACAAGTTCCTCTTCTGTCGATCCAACATCCTGTGACAAGGACTTGATAGAATTCATATGCAACCGCGATGACTTCGGTCTCCCTTTGCTAGAGGCTCCACGTAACTTAGAAAATATCTCTGATGAAAACGTAGAGGAAAGAAAATTATGCAATGCTATCAATTTTTTCCCGGGGATTGCAGCATTTGGATGTAGGGATTTGGTTCCTTATTAGCCCTCTCCTACTTTACATTCCGTGCCAACTCAGTGAAACTTGATAAGGTTGAGCTCCAAGCCTCCCATCTGTTCCTTTGACAAGGCCCTTGTGGTGGATTTGAAGGTCAAGATGACCACGTTTGGTGCTGATAGAAGAAAATAGGAAAGCGACTTCCACTGACTGAAATCTGTGAAGGTGGGAGATGGCCATTTTTCATAGACTATCAGTTCAGTTCAGACTTTTTTTTTTTTAAGAGACAGGGTGTCACTCTGTTGCCCAGGCTGGAATGCAGCCTGATCATAGCTCACTGCAGTCTTGAACTCCTGGGCTCAAGAAATCCTCCTGCCTCAGCCTCCCAAGTAGCTAGGACTACAGATGCATGCCACCTACCCAGCTAATTTTTAAAATTTTTGTAGAGACAGGGATCTTGCTATATTGCCCAGGTTGATCTTGAACTCCTGGTCTCAAGTGATCCTCCCACATCAGCCTCCCAAAGTGCTAGCATTACAGGCATGAGCCACCAAGCCCAGCCTCAGACTTTTTTAAAAAAAAATTCAGAATAAAGATATATCTGTCAGCTCAAGAATAGGCTATTTTGAGAATTCCCTTTCCCATGAATTATAAATAGGTAGTAATACTGTGGGAGAAGGTTTTCATATTCTACTCAGTTCTTCATTATTGAGCCTGGTTTGATTCTTTGTGTAAGAACAGATTGCAGGAAGTTGCTTAAATTAAAAGATTAAAATGCATTTGCTTGTTCTGTGCAGGTGATAAGGGATGATACCATTGATTGCATATTTTGGGGATGTCATTTTTGATTTCTGGATTCTAAACCACAGCGATAAATTGAGAATTCTTGTTGCTGGTTCCCCACTATATTTAATATAATTTGTGAGTTCCAGGGTGTGACTGAGTTGAAAGAGCTGATGAGATCTATTCCTGTCAGTGGTTGAGTCCTTCCTTGGGAGAGAGCGAGTCCTCTGGTGCATAGCACTTATTCCTTTAAAAACCCAGCAGTCCTTTGAGCACGATGGCCAGCGGCCCATCTTCATATTAATACTTGTTTTTATGTCTGTTCTAAGCATTAAAAGGTTACAGAGAGAACTGGTTCAGCTGAGTCCGTTCACTGAAAAGCAATATAATAGGAGGAAGGTTAATTGGCTGATTCAACATTTGTTGATTTGTTTTGGATTGTAGCACCTACCCATGTTTTAGTTTTCACGTTTGCATTTGCGTTAAGTAGATGTTTGGTAGTTAACAGAGAAGATTTGGACTTTTTTGCTTTTCTGTGTCCTTAGTCCCCCAGAACAGCACCCGGCACATCAGTAGGGGCTGATAAATATTTGTTGGAAAAAATGAACAAGTGAATTTGGGCTCACTGTCTGACTCTGTCGGAGTCTAGGAGTAGCACTGGATGGGGACCATTGTAGCCATTCCTAGAGTAGGCATAGGGTGCCGGGCACCAGCTAATTAAGGAGACTAAAAAGGTGTTTAAAATGGAACAGCCAATGAGCTGTTCACTATTATTGGTACTGAAGTCATCATGGTTGCATTATAAATTCTCTGCATATATTTAACAGACATTTACTACTTTAGGGCCCACTCTGTGCTCAGGGTTGTGCTGGGTGCTCTGATTAACACAAATGAAAATAAAGTTTGGTTCCGGTTTTTGAGGGGCTTCTCTAATTGGAGAGTCCAAGAGTTAAACAGCAACTGAGGCAGTATATAATTATGACCAAAAATGGGAATACAGACTGTGAATGTTATTGAATTGATAGAAGCTTCTTAGAAAAGTTTAGTTTTAAAACAGTTTTGACCAGTAGATTTTGGTATTGTTAGGCACACACTTTGGACCCTCACCATTATCAGTAAGGAAGGCACTGTCAATGAAATATTTTGCGTTTTTTAAGTACTAGAGTTATTTTAGAGTATTTTTACTTAACTTTGTCTTAACGTCCCTATGCCATATTTTGCTTTTGGTTGGCATACAACTGATCTTTATTTTGCTCACTTAGATACGGAATTATACAGAATGCACCTGTGTCCAAAGTCGACAAGTGATCACCCCACCCACGGTGGGACAGCGCAGTCAGCTCCGAGTGGTGATCGTCAAAACGTATCTCAACGAGAACGGCTACGCTGTGTCCGGGAAGTGTAAACGGACCTGTAATACCCTTATCCCATTCTTAGTTTTTCTTTTCATAGTCACTTTCATCACGGCATGTGCCCAGCCATCAGCCATCATTGTAACACTCAGGTGAGAACAGCCTTCAGCTTCGGGGGGAGGGGGTGGGGGAGTGGGGGGAGTCTATACTTACAATTGCCAGAGCACATACTCCAGGACAAGGGATTGATGTGGCAAATCAGATACCAAAGCAAAATTAGATTGTGCAGGAGGCTGTTCAGACGTTCGCCTGGCGAACTTAGGAGGTTTTCCCTGCCGGGAGGGGAAGGAGGTTGTAACATTTCATACTCCAGAGCTGTCTTTATTCAATTGGTTTATATTTCTACTGTTTAGTGAAGCTTCTTTTGGGTGTCTTTGGTTCTCAAAGGCTCTGCCCTGTGAGGCTCCACTCCAGGAGTTGAAAGTCATCACCCTGTCAGCTACCAGAAGCCAGGAGAAGGGCAGGAAGTAATTCGGGAAGGTTGCTAAATCGTGCGTACAGCAAAAGGCTATTATCTCCAACCTTGTAGACAGTTAATACCTCCAGGATCAGAGGCGATTTATGCTGAGCCTGAAATTCAGACTGCTGAGTTCATTAATTTTACTGTCATATATAAAATTTTGGACTTGAATCAAGAAAAGGCAGGCTGTTCAGGCTGTGCTTTCTTTGCCGTATCCTGTTTGGGTTTTTTGTTTATAAGAGGACATGGAAGCTATTAATATTTCTGTCCTGTTAAAAATGTTGACAGTGGCACATTCAAATCAGTGTGTTGCTATTTGCAATAAGGATGGCTGTGAGCACAGGAAGGAACGGGGCAGTGTGGTGCAGCCGGAAGAGCACCCTCTGGGGTATAGGGTAGCTTCAGAGGGCCTGGGGCGCGGGGTGTAGTGCAATGAGGGAGTGAGGGCAGCGAGGCTGTCCTTATTCTTCCTTCCTCCTCAGAACCCACAACTGCTGGGCTGGGCGCCTGGCAGGAAGCAGCTGCTGAGGGCACCGCTCGGTGAGGGCAGCTAGGCTGCACCACGTATTCTGGCTTCTTTCCTATCGGGTGCGGGGTCTGGCATTTCCCAGCAAAGCCATTCCTCGACAGCGAGGTAACGACACATGAAAGGCCTTTATTCACTCAACTCCTCCATCAGCAGATATTTATGGAGTAACAGCCCAGCAGTGGGCAAATTGCTATGAGAAATAACGAAATTGGGGAAAAGACTACAGGGCACTAGCCTGGGAAAGTTACGTGCCTAGAACCCCATGGGTATGGGATAGAAAGGATAAGGTACTGCAGCATTTAAAAAGATACGTGAATCATTAATAAATGTACTCAAATAGTCTAATTTTTTGCACTTTAATTCTTCAAGAGCCGTTAAATAACCAATAGACAGGCTCCCTTTTTTATAGTGGTCAAATCTGGCAAATCACCACTTGGCGTCTAACCCCAGATTTCAACAAGGAGCCCTTTAATCTTTGCTAATTATAAGTCAAAAGACTCCACTCTTTCTGCCATGTGGGAATTACTTGGAACATAAGTTTTAGAGAAGAATAAAAAAAAAAAAAGAGGTGGTTGGCGGGGCTCAGGCATTCTCTGACATTTGACTTGTTTCCTGTTCATTTTTTGAGTATACTTTCTGTTTTTGTTTTTTTTACTTTTTTTTTTTTTTTTATCCTGGAGGAATATTGGAGTAGTTTTCAGTGTACACATCTACCATTCTGGAAAGTGCAGAGAAAAAGAAAGCAATATTCAGGTTGGAAATCTATAATTTTTTAAAATAACCTATCCGATTTTGGAAGCTCAGTTAGAGCCCCTTTGACATCTTCAGCCAAGAGCCTTTGACCCTTCACCAGTATTTACATGGAAACAATTAGAATTAATCAGAGTTCCTTGGTGTCTTCACTGGGGAGACTTTTATTCCGTGATTTAGCCATCAGCAATTGTGCTTGGCTGTTGTTAGTAAATCCCAGTGAATTAAATATTTTGGTACAGCATCTTTTTAGTCCCCAGGTCTGCATGAAGCAGACTTGATTTGACGTTCATTTTCTTGGGGCCACTATTTAAAAACATTTCTTTCTTCCCCTTCACTGTAGGTCTGTAGAAGATGAAGAGAGACCTTTCGCGCTGGGAATGCAGTTTGTTTTGCTGCGAACACTTGGTACGTTTCTGAATTTCCAGGTGTGCCTTTTAGTTCCTCTTTGCAGACGGCAAATTCTCAACTGTCCTTTAAAAATGGCAAGTCACATTATTTATTACCATTAGTGAGATCTTACAGGTTAGTGGTGAGGGAGCAACTTCCCTATTTTTTGGTTTGAACTGAAAGCTGACAAGTTCTGTCGTTTGATGAAACAAAGTAAAACCAACTTTAGGTTAGTTTCTTTTTCATTGTGAACATAAAATTTTGGGTAAAATTCCCCAGAGAGTTTTGTGCAGTAAGAAATATTAAATCAAGCAGTTTGTAATGGGTTTGTAATCCTGGCGATTTCGTCCCTTTATGCCTTTTTAATATGAAAGTGATAGAAATTGGTGTTCAGTTTATTTGTGAAATTTTCAGTTCCTTACTTCCTTACGGTAATTTTATTGGACTGACCAAAGAGTATACCTATCAAGTTTTCCAAGAAAAGAGAAATAAAAAATTATAAAAAGGAAAAAGAAAGGTCCCCAAAGTGACATATAGAAACTACCCTTTAGGCTTTACTTGCCAACAAGAGAAGCTCCTTAGTGCTGTGTCAGTGTGATAAACTACAGAGCACATTTGCACATGAAGAATGAAGAAAATCGTTCTCATTTTTGCAAACACCACATCACCCTGTGAAGTCTTGGGACAATGAGTTGGAAATAAGCATGTCAAGTACACCGTTCCCTTGATCAATTTCAATGCATTTTTAATTGACTTCCTCATCATCGAGCTTCTTTTGTCCTTTTTTTAAAAGTAATTTGTTTAAAGTGTCAGTCTGTCATTTTCTTCAGCTGTTATTTTTTTTTGCCAAGTAATCAGTATCATTGTCCATGGGACAAAAAAATTTGTTTTTTGATTCAAATTTCTTATTTCAGTTTTGAAGGGTGAAACATTTCAAAATGGGATCATCTGACCCCTTTGAAGCATTAATCCTCTCTGATGTTCTCGGTTTATTGTATATTGTGATTGATGGCCCAGTCCAAGAACAAGCACTTTTCATAAACCCCAGAAGGAAAATGCTTCTAGTTCCATTTAATGGATGACTTGTTTTTTGATACCAATAAAATTTTGAAGGTACCATTTTTTAAAAGGTTGCCGGTTAAAGGAAATTCTGACACACTTAGATATAGTTAAGAAGTTTGCCTTATAGTTCTTGTTGAAAACTATAAAGTGTTATTTAGAAAGGCATTTGGGAGGCTGAGGTGGGAGGATCACTTGAGGCCAGGTGTTCAAGACCAGCCTGAGCAAGAGCAAGATCCGGCCTCTACAAAAAATAGAAAAAATAGCTGGGCATGGTGGTGTGCGCATGTAGGACCAGCTACTTGGGAGACTGCGGCAGGAGGATCACTAGAGTCCAGGAGTTTGAGGTTACAGTGAGCTATGATGATGCCTCTGCACTCTAGCCTAGGAGACAGAGCAAGACCTTATCTCGGAAAAAAAAAAATGTTATTTAGAAAGAAGGAAATATGTTCATCAAAGGAGTGGTTGACCAGAAAAAGGAAAAAATAATTTCTTCTTTTTGCTCCACTCCCTCTGATCCCCTGGAGTTGGGGTTATTTGATATGGATCTGGAGGTAAGGTGAGTCAATAGATGCACACTGCAGCATCAAGAATAAGTGAAAGCATAATCCCACTACTGGGTATCTACCCAGAGGAAAATAAGTAATTTTATCAAAAAGACACTTGCACGTGAATATTTATTGCAGCACAATTCACAATTGCAAAGATGTAGCATCAACCCAAGTGCCCATCAATATATGAATAGATTGACAAAATGTGGTATATGTATACCATGGAATACTACTCAGCCATAAAAAGGATGAATTAATGCCTTTTGCAACAATTTGGATGGAACTGGAGACCATTATGCTAAGTCAAGTATCTAAAGAATGGAAAAACAAACACCACATGTACTTGTTATTAAACTGAAACTGATGAGCACACATGTGCATAGAGAAATGTAAAACTTAGTGGAAATCAAGCAGCGGGGAGGGGGGAGAACAGGAGGAACAAAAACCTACCTAATGGGTACAATGAACACTATTTGGGTGATGGGCACACTTACAGCCGTGACTCAAGCATTACAGAAGTGATCCACCAAAAACATTTGTACCCCCTTAATACTTCGAAATAAAAATAAATAAATAAATAATACGTAAATAGAATAAGTGAATGAAGAATACTTTAGACATTTACTGTTTAATGCAACTTTATCCTCACTTCTATTGTTGTGAAAAAGTGTAATTAGACCAACAAGCCAATTTCCATTTCCCTAAAATTCCAAAGCAAAACAATAGTTTACAAAAAACTTTAGTAATATTACAATTTAATCGAGATACCTTATTTGAATGAAAACAACTTATTTAAAGATGTATCACTTACAGCTTCCTGGGCTATTCACACACCTTTCTGTCTTCCTGGCTCCCTTCTTCCCATCTTTCCTTTCTTCCCTTCTCCCCTGCTCTCTCCCATCACTTTCTTCTGTAAACTGTTATTGAGGTCCCTGGGATGCAAAGAATAGAAGGCATGGCCCCTGCCATCGTGAAGGGTGACAGATTTACAAACAGTTTAAATACTATGTGACAGTTACTAAAATGGAGTGAGAACACAGTGGCATCTGAGTGAGTCAGGAATTTAAAGGAGGGGCAGACATTTGCAGGGTGAATGAGTTGGGGTTGGGGGCACATTTTGGCGAAGGCTGTAGCGTGTGATGAAGGAAGCCCATGTACTAGGTAGACTTTATTTCTTATGGGATTAAAGACGTGTCTACACCTTAGCTCAAACGATGAAGCTACTACTCATCTCAGATGTTTCGTAAGCTTCAAAGATGAATTTTATGCCATAATAAAATTCTTTTATATTTAAAATATTTTATATTTATAAGTGCCTTTATAAAGTTGCCATTTGATGTGGTATCTCACTTATGGGAGACAATGCTTTTCTCATACTCTCCCTGCATCCGAGGACTGGAACTCAACCCGTAAGAACTAAGTGTACTGAATTTTGGTGGGCATTAAAGAGTTTCAGTGTAGCTTCTTGAGTATTTAATGACAAAATGAAATTTTTAAGTTTAAAAGGATTCTCCAATTGCATTTTTAGCAATAGATATTTTTCAGCTTCATTGAGGTATAATTGACAAATAAAATTGTATCTATTTAAAGTGTACAACGTGATCATTTGATATACATATGTAAGCAACAGAAGTTTTTATGATGCTAAAAATCAATAGCACGTTCTGAGTTGCAAACTAGAACTAGAAGATTTTAAGTATTTACCGTTTGGCTAATGTTTTTATGATAAATATATTGTGATAAAATGTGATGTACCTTTAAAAAAAACAAACGACAAGAAAATCACTCCCCTAAACTGGTTTTAGAGCACATAAGTACCTTGCTAATTTACAAATCTGTTTTCTCTTATAAGATATGCTAAATCTGTGTATTTTCTTTTTGTGCACAACTCTAGCATACATTCCTACTCCGATTTACTTTGGAGCAGTCATTGATACCACCTGCATGCTCTGGCAGCAGGAATGCGGAGTGCAGGGCTCTTGCTGGGAGTACAACGTGACGTCGTTTCGTTTCGTCTACTTTGGTTTGGCGGCCGGCCTCAAATTCGTGGGCTTTATTTTTATTTTTCTGGCCTGGTACTCCATAAAATACAAGGAGGATGAACTGCAGAGGCGGAGGTGGAGAGAGTTCCCCCTGAGCACTGTGAGTGAGAGGGTGGGCCGCCCCGACAGCGCCCGGACTAGATCTTGCCCCGCTTTCAGCACCCAGGGAGAATTCCACGAAGAGACTGGTCTGCAAAAAGGGACCACAGCACAGACCTACCCGGGGCCCTTCCCAGAAGCAATAAGTTCCTCTGCAGACCCAGGGCCGGAGGAGAGCCCTGTTGCTATGTAGCAGCCTTCCTGAAGCTCGAAGATGGAAGGATTTAGTTTTGTTGGTTGAGTCGAATATGGCGACTTGAGAAACAACCGTGCCTTCTTTTCTTTCTTTTTTTAACCTCTGCAGACACAATCCTCAAACCAACAAAACTCAGTATACACAGCCACTATTGATTGAGGGCTGGATACCTCAACAAGACTGCAAGCCTTCCACCCCGCCGCCCCAAGACGGAGGAGGTTAGACAGATTTGCTACCATTTCCGCCATGTTAATTTAAAGTTCATGCTCCAGGGGTACATGGTTCACAAAATCACGGGAAGGGGAATGGTGGTGCATATCACTAGCGTACACTCCACACACAGGTGAGCTTGACCATGACTTTGCATTTACGAATCAACGTTTTTAGATATGAACACCTACTGTGAGTTCTGCTACAAAGCACAAATGAATTTGCTTCAACTATGCAATTTGATTGGGAAAATGTAAGTGCAGCATGTTACTTTTTGCTTTCACAGATATGGTTTTGAAAGAGGAAGCTAAACTTTCCCTACGGTACTGTTAATAGCATTTTAAGCCATAGCAGAGTTCTAAATCAGGTAGAATTTTCAGATGCTTCAAAGGAACCATATGCATAGCAAGATAAAAGAAACAGCTACTTCATTTCAGGAGACACATTTCTCTCTTAGTCTGACTGCCCTGTCATAAGGTAGTTAAAGAAGCTGCTGAGTCATACATTTGATGGCTTGAATATAAACTCCAGTATTCTTTCATAAGGAGCTTTAAAACTAGTGTGCTAAACAATATGACTAAACTATAGTTTGAGATGCATCATAAGGAAAGAAGCAGATGGCTTTCTTATCCAAGGAAATTGCTGTAGAAATTCCTTTAGTTCTTAAGGGTCCATGAAGTCATTGGGAAAAATCCCCCCTGAGCATTTTAGCTGTCTCTCGAAAGCAATGGCAAATCTGCATTGTTTTCTTTTTTTCTGGTTGGAAAATTGCCGTGCTTGCTTCTAAAAATGAGTGATGACATCAGGAAAGCTGTACTTGGGATATAAAAAACACTCTGCATACAGGAGGAGGGAAATCTATGAGCTGGGCCGAGAATATAATCCTAAATAATGATTGAAGATTATTTAAAATAAACCAGGCTATCATAGTGATTCCTGCTTTATCAGAGTTAGAATCATTTTATACCCCCCCACCTTGATTTCCTCCTACTGTAACCTTCCGGTAGTGATTCTGAGGGAGGATTTTTCTGTTTTTTAAAATGCACTTTGGGTTCATTATCCATCATTCTGTTCAGCACCTCCCAGCACATCACTTTGACTTAGGCCCGACACTGGATGCTTTTTGCATGTTTCTTAAGATTGATGCCTCCTGGCAGCACTAAGGGACTGACGGCAGGTCAGCTCATGGGATATGGCTATGAGGGACCGCAAGGTCCAAATACAGATATGGTTGTGAACTGCTTCTGCCCAGGAGCCCGTGCTTATGTAGGGCTTATTTGGGAAACGGCTTCCTCTTCTGGTTCACGCTCATCCACAGAACAAATGTGATTGACAGACCTTTTGTGATTCAGGCTTTTGCCCTCCATCCTTGCTTGGCTGCACAACTGGAATTCTGTGAATATTCCTGGATACAGGGTTGTTTTCTTCTCTGCCTAGGAAGGACATTGGTCAACTAGATCTCTTGGTTGCATTCAATTTATGGAGAGCGTTATCACTATTAGACTGAATAATGTCTACAACGGGTAGAACTAGTGGTTTCAGGTGACAAGGACTTCCCTTAGGCTCTTGGGCTTGGCTCTCAGGGAGGTGAGCAGTCTTGCTTAGCTAAGGCTGTAATTGCGTTGGTATCTGCTAGACTTTGGTCAATGTGATGTGTATTGAAGGTTGTCAGAAAACCTTGCTGATTAACCGAGTGTCTACTCTGGGGCCTCACAGTTCCCCTTTACCCTCCATGGGAGATCTCTGATCTTTTAGAAGAGAAGGTTTCCTTTGGTGAAGGAGCTAAAGATGTGTAGGTTGCAGAGGGCTGGTGTTTTCTTAATTTTCCTCTGATCATTAGGATACTGCATTGAGAGAATTCTAGTGGGATTGGCCTTTTTTTTCTTTTGTATTAATAGTTAAGATGGTTACACTTACCAGGGGTAAATAGAGAGCCTCTCCCACGCCCGCCTCTACCTTGAACAGTCATCCATTTCAGCAGTGATTGGCCGAGCACCAGTTATCTGTCAGGTGACATTTTACCTGATTGCCATCTGCAACTCCATGAAATCCTTTGGGATGATTAGACCAGAACTCAAAGACATTGGCCTAAAATGTGCACCACAATGTTAATGTTGTACTTCCTCAAGTATATGCTACTTTTGAATAGCAGGTATATTATTAATGTGTTGTTGGTGAATATAGACTAAGTAGTAAAAATTGTGAAAAAATAAAGTTTTGGAATATGTACCCATAAGAGTTGTTCCCAAAATACTTTGGGCTATGGTAGGATCATGGAATATTTCATAGCCAACTAAAGTGACTATTTTAGATGATACCATTTCATTGTATATATAAGGTCTTAGATGTTTATTAATAAATGGGTCATGTTGCTTTATAGTCACAGCTCCTATTAGAAGTTTTAATTACCACCTTCCATGAGGTTAGGCTTCAAATTACTTGTTTTGGCAAAAGATCATCTTGTTCCTTTATAAACTCTGTAAATTAATATGTTATTTGGCTTTAATATGCAAATATAATATCCTTGAATTTAGTATTGTTAATTTAGAAACTCCCAGAGGGTGGGATGGGTAGTTGAAACACATGCTTTTGGTTCTTTTCATTAGCATCAAATCCTTATTCTTAAGTCCTTTGAGATTTAATTCTTAAAAATAGTCAAAAGTTATTCAGAATCAAGGTATTGGGGATGAGGAGAATGGAGGAGCAGAGAGGAAACAAATTAGCATTTGTTGAGTGTTGACTGTTTGCAGAGCATTTTGTCGAGCACTTAAGCATCATTCATTTTAATTCTTTTAATAACCTTGCAAAGATTTTATTTTATTTTTTTTAAACAGATATGAAACAAAGGCTCAGAGAGGTAAAGTAACTTGTTTAGAATTGTACAGAATGGCAAAGTCAGGATTCAGAGATAAGTTTCCCTGACTCCATTATTCACTTCTTATGCTACATGATGCAAACAATAGTTTTTGATTAAAAAGGCAAGATGTGGGCCGGGCACGGTGGCTCACGCCTGTAATCCTAGCTCTCTGGGAGGCCGAGGCGGGCGGATTATTTGAGCTCAGGAGTTCAAAACCAGCCTGAGCAAGAGCAAGACCCCGTCTCTACTAAAATTAGAAAGAAATTAATTGACAACTAAAAATATATAGAAAAAATTAGCCAGGCATGGTGGCGCATGCCTGTAGTCCCAGTTACTTGGGAGGCTGAGGCAGAAGGATCGCTTGAGCCCAGGAGTTTGAGGTTGCTGTGAGCTAGGCTGACGCCATGGCACTCACTCTAGCCTGGGCAACACAGTGAGACTCTGTCTCAAAAAAAAAAAAAAAAAAAGACAAGATGTGACTATAAAATAGTGAGGTTAAAGCATTTCATTTTTTGACGTATTACTGTTTCTGAAGAGTAGAGAAGTTATTTTTTGTGTGTGTAAACTGAAAAAACTATAGGAAACATTGGTAGGAAACATCGAGATTTAATGTTTAACTAGATTTTCAAGGTAAATTTACATTTCTTTAGCTAAGTGTTCTATTAAAAATTGTTTGTCATAACATACCTCAAATATTTATTGATAGTTCATATTTAATGTAGAACAAATCCAATTTGAGTGTTAACATCAAGTCTCAGCAGAGTTTCTGAAATGAAATATTATGACAAAACATAGTTCAGATTTGTTGAATCTGAGCTTTGGGGATTTCAGGTATATTTTTCTTTCTTTCAGAATATTAACATTTCCATGAGGTTTTTTTTTTTTTGGTGAATCTCAGTTTTAAGATTCCTAATAAGGAGTTTAAATGAGCATATATAAAATACATACCAAACCCCTGACCCCAATTGTGACCTTTAGTAGCCATGACAACAAACTGCAGCATGCACTTGGAAATGTCAGCCTTCAGAGAAGGGAGTAACAGGGCATAGGGCCTAGTGCAGGTAATGGCCGTCTTACACTATCTCTAACCACCGAGGAAATTCTTCACTCCACAATTCCAGCCTGCATTTTTTGGTGGACTTGGAGCTGGAAAGTTTCTTTTTGGACCCTGTTTTGTAGAAACTGTTTGTGTACCAAAGAGAAGCTTCATAGTTTGGATGAACTTGAGACATCTGGGAATTCTCCAGTGCACCCAGGAGCAGGAGGCAAGCCCAAGCCTAGGGTGGTAGCCAATTATATTTTATGATTGTGTGTGTACTTAAAACATCATAGAACAGAACTCGAATATAACTATTGATATATAGGTGCATACTGATTATTCTAAGTAGCAGATAGATACCAAAATACTGTATAATCCCATCATTGCCTAGACTGCAGGTCTGCTAGTTCTCTGCTATACAGACTCGTAGGTAGCCTTGACACGTATTTGTGTTTCCTCTTCCGTAGTAAGGGAATGCCATTGGCTGGCAGGCGAAGTTAGTTGCCTTGTGCACTTTATCTTTTCTGTCTTCTCTCTCCTTCCTCTTCCAGGATGCTGCTGGCTGTATCTGTCCCAGACTTCTTGTTGCATTAGAATCAGACCTGTGTATGTTTGAAGAGGTTTTATTTCAGGCAATTCATTTTTACTCGGCCCTAGGAAGGGTTAAATAAGACAATCACCCTCCTAGGTGTTTGCTTTTGCAACAATAAAAAAAAAATGCCTTGGTGCTAAAAGTATTTAATGATGCATGTTCACCACTAAAGAGCGCCACTGAATTTACAGTATTTTACTAATAAGGGGCTGCATGTGCTTTGCGTTTGGAAATCTGGAGAGTTTCCCAGAAAACAAGCACCCATTACTCTCATTTCAACAGTTAATCCATGAACTCTATGCTGCAAAAATGAAGAGTGTGGGGGGGAATACTTTTCTATGGAAAACTCAGTGCTTTTGATATTTATTTAGCAAGAATAATCAGATGCTAAAAATAATTTCAGAGAGAGGTAAAAAAATTTCAGATAATCTTTTCTTATTTCTTCTCCAAAACGCTCACACCCATATAAGGTGTTTTTTAACATTGGGGTTTTGAAGGTGTTGTCTTTTTTGGTATTCTACCATTATATGTTAAAATTGAAGGAGACAATATTATTGAAAATGCAAGTAATTGCAGGGACATAGTAAACCAAAGGGGTGGACAAAAGAGGTATAAAATGTGTATCTAGAAATGAAAATTAAGAATAATTGGTAAGACTAGTACCATTGGTAATTGGTAATTAATAATTGCTAAGACTAGTACCAAATAGCGGGCATTTTTCTTAAAATACATACCTCTACCAAAACCCCCAAATGTTAAGTTAGAAGCACGAAGCAGGCAGGTCAGCCTCCAACTCTTTTGTTTAAGGAAATGTAATACTGTGTCAAATAAACTGGCATTAGGATCTTAGTGGAGTGTGTGTTTAGCGTGTGTGTATTTTTGTGTGCAGAGGTGTGCTTGTGATGAAAGGTTGTTTTTCGTTGTTGCATAAAGGAGTTTGATTTTGTGATTTTTAAAATGAATATTTATTTGAAGACCTCTTAGGGTAATTTAAAAGATGTATAACTTCCTTGTGTTTCATGAAATCTATTGTTGATGTACTAATAAAACTTGGTTTACAACATCTTGAATACTTGATCATTGAAAAGTAAGAAAAAAATTTTAAAAAATGAATAAAGTGTGTTGGATTGAAATTAGTTTGTCTCTAGATTTTTCTTGTTTGAAGAGATGAAGCAACAAAGCCCGTGTGACTGTCCACCTCTTTCACACAATTAACTCCTTATCTAACTGATAACTCTGCCTTGAAGCAGAGTGGTGTACATGTAAACTATCAGGACTGTAGCCTGCCAAAGCATACTTTTCTTGGAGTCACCAAAGACAATGATTTTTTAAGTAGTTCATCACTTATCTATTTAAATTCAAAACAGACATTCAGAATGCAGAACTGTATGCCTTGAATATGGTTTGTTAACTCATGCTTAAATATTATAACATGCTACCCTCCAAATCTCAGTGGCTTTGTAGCGCCCTCAGGTTTATTTCTCATTCAGTTTACATGCCTATTATGGGTCTGTACCACACGGTCTCTCAGGGATCCAGGCAGACAGAGGCTCTACCATCTTGAAGCTGCACCGTTTGGAACTTCCAGGGTTAGCCTTCGTTGCTCGGACAAGTAAAGGAAGATCCCAGAGAATAGCTAAAGGGCTTTTCTTTTTCTCAGCCTGGAAGTGACACATGTTACTTCTATTCCCATTTCATTGGCCCAAAGTAGTCTCATGGCCTTGCCTGGGGTCCTGAAAATACAGAGGAGCAAATGGTGAGCATTTGGTGGGTATTATTCTTTGTCACATAGTTGACTCTGATAGGTTAAGAATGATTTCCAAAAGAGTCCAAATCATTATTTTAAAAACTGGTAAATAAAGGGAAAGTTTCCAGGATAAAAGAAGAATGATTTCCAGAGGAATGAATATCAAAACTTGGTTAGCAAAACAGTTAAAAGCCCCCTTCCTCCTATTTCTACTGAATAGCAAACTAGTCATGTGTTGCTAAGGGGCCCGGAAGCCAGTGCTCTGAGACAAGAGCAAGAAATTGTGCTCGGGCCAGCACTGTGGCTCTTGCCTGTAATCCTAGCACTGTGGGATGCCAAGGCAGGAGCATTGCTTGAGGCCAGGAGTTCGAGACCAGTCTGAGCGAGAGCAAGACCCTGTTTCTACGAAATATCGAAAAATTAACTGGGCATGGTGGCATGCACCTGTAGTCCCAGCTACTCGGGAGGCTGAGGCAGGAGGATCGCTTGAGCCCAGGAGTGAGGTTGCAGTGAGCTGTGATGACACCACAGCACTCTAGCCAGGGTGTCAGAGAGAGATCCTGTCTCAAGAAAAAAAAAAAAAGGACGAAAGAAAAAAGAGTACTTATGCTCAGACTCTACGTAGGGAGAAAAGCACTGGATTTGGAGGTCTCTCTTGACCAACAGCAGAGTTTTCTAAACACACTGGCATCTAAAACTTGGGGTGAGAGGCAGAGGAAGTAAAGGAGACATGGAAATATAACAACATGACTCACGGCCTGAAGCACAACGTGGTTATATTTAGAATCCTGTCTTGAGCACTCAATAGGTGGGAAGCAGGGCAATTGATTTCCGCTTCTGCCCCTCACCCCACTGCACACCGGAAGAACAGGGTTGGAGTGGCCTCAGATACGTGAGTTATTGGGGGTGTATGTGTCCGTGCTCACTTCTGGGAAAACCTTTATTTCCCCACAAGGCTTTGTGCATTCATTAAGGGAGCTCTTTATGCAAAGAGCAAATAGTAACCCCTGCCCAAATCCACCATCTTCTCCTCAATTATGTGTGTATAATTTAGGCAAAAGGATATCTCCTTTTGCTTAAATTTCCTAAATTTCTCACACTTGCAAGATATAGGCAGAAACGTTTATGGTATTGGGCTTTTTGAAACAGACACATTAGGAAATATTTAAGAAATGAGGAGGGGGAAAGGTGATGAACGTGGTCACTTGTCTTCCTTGCTTTAGCCCCAGACTTGGTAAAACCTCAGTGTTTTAAGAGCTGTTAAAAAGCATCCAATTCCCTGACAGTCTTCTGAATTCCTTCTATGTACTCGTAATAATTAAACAATTTTTAAAAATTAAAAAAAGAAGCATCCAGTTTCTCTATTTTAAAAACTGCCAGCTGGGCAGAGAGAGTCTCTGTGGCTTCAGCCTGTGAGAGCCAAAAAACATTTTTAATTGAACAAAGACATTGGAAAGCAAGGAGATCGATATTCAGCGCTCACTTTTCAATTTAAACATCAAAGTTGGATGCAGCTGCAATTTATCAGTAGAAAGCAAAAGCTGTTCTTTTGCCTGCTGGAGTGGCTAAGATCCTAGGCACTGAGAAAGAGCAAGCCTGCCATGGATCAAGTTGCTCTAGATGTGTTCTTGTCAAAATGGTAGCCCTCAGAGGGGCGCTGCTGCTTTAGAAATCGATGTGTGGACGCTTTGCGGGGCGGGGCGCGGGGGCAGGTCCTGGCTCCAAGCAAAGCTGTCTTTAGCTGCACTAGAGTGACACCTCGTGGTCATTGTGGAAAACACATGCTGTGCCAATCTCGGATAGAACTTCTGGGTCCCGGGCTTGAGCAGGTGGGGCTCTTAGGGCTCTGGAAACAGATTAGGATGGCAGTGACCTCTCTTCTCATGAAACGTAGTGGAGGTTGGGTCAGTTCTGGGGTCATGGGGTCATGTCCTAGTTCTGAGTCATTTGCTCTGTTACGGCTGGGAGGTGCAGGAACTTGGGGGGAAGCAAGGAATCCTGGGAGGACGCGGGTTCTAGACCCCAGGGTCCTGGGAGGCCCGTGAGTGTCGGGGCTAGAAAGTTCACAGAAGGCAATACCTTTAATTGCTGCGTCCATTTGCCAGCTGAAAAGTGAGGCAGTGCTGAGTACAAAAGACCCAAACGTGTGGCTTCCTGTAGTGCTTTCCCTGACATGAGAGAGGTCACCCCTTTCCCTCACCCCTGAGAGAGGTCAGGCCCCTAGTCTCAACAGGAAAAATCCCATGTTTGGAAGTCATTCTCTCCATTTACTTCATACAGCAGCGGGCTCGTTGTCGGGCACTGCGCTGGCAAAGTCCGCAGCGCCAACAGCACGCTGAGAGAAGGGTGAGTTAACTAGACCAACATGAACTGTGGTAACAGTTGGGTACGTTTCTTGGCCAGAAATGGGGCAAGAGGGAGATTGTGAGCGTGGCCCTCCATTGGCCGCAGACTTGGTCCAACACCAGCGTTTTCTTACTTGGGAGAGAGTTCCAAATGGGAGAGCCATTATGTCCAGGAATGGGGGAGTCCAGGAAAGTTTGCAAGGGAAAAAAAAAAAAACGTAAAATTTGAACTGATACAGAAATTGAAGGGTGGATGAGATTTCTCCAGGTTGAGAGGAGGTATGGGGGCAGATATTATAAACAGGAGGGTAGACGGGAAGTTAGAGGAAAATGTGGGCCTGGGAAGGTGGTGCTGACCCGGGGAAGCTGAGGCGACAGGTGAGGTGGAGGAGACCAGGTGAGGGATGGAGGGCTAGAGCTCTTTGTGGCTCAGAGTCTGTAACATGGAGGGTGTTGAAAAGTACCAAAGACTTGTGAGCAGGAGGCTGAGGTCTGAGCAAGGCCATGAAAGACTCACCTGGTGGTGAGTGTGGGATGTGTTGGGAGCTGGGAGAGGCGGGAGGGGGAAGGGGGCTTAGGGGACCATTGTCGCTTTTACAGCCTCTTCTGGGAGACGTTCTCAGGCCTAAAAGACCCCGTGGTGGAGCGTATTGAGGTGTTAATTGCCCTACGTGTTTTAATTATCAACTGAAGATCTTTGTTTTCTATTAAATTTCAGAAATACCAAGCAGAATTGGAGTAATTTGGGAAATTGAGGCTCTTAAACAAGCCTTGAAAAATAATCATTTAAAACTCTTTTTTTTAAAAAAGAAAAAATCCAAAATATTTAGATATGTTTGGCAGAGGGTAGGAGTGTTAAGTATTCATTTCTTCTCTCTGAGCGCAAAAACCCTGCAGATGCTGGTGATCCTAGGTTTGTTTGCTTGATTTTTTTTTTTAAAGGTCAGGAGGGGTCTCAGAAACGATCTAGTTTTGGTATGGCAAGTTGGTTTTTGTCTTGCACGCCAACACCAACTCAACAGCGTAGCTGGCTGGAGAAGTAAGTAGTCAGCTGTGTTAAGATGGATTCTAAGGCCACAAACTCTTAATGGAAAAATGTCTTGCTAGATTAGCAATGTCTTCCCTGGGGACATTTTGGGAAAACACACATACACACACACACACAAACACACACTCATGCATGTGCTATATATTTGCCATCCTTGACCCAAACCTCTTTGCGACTTTTCCAAGCTCACACAAATAGTAAAAATTCGACTTTGAAGTCAATTTGGGTCTTCCTCCATTTAATATTCATTGTTCTTTCCACTCTTGTTTACTGGATGGAGTCCCACAGTGGCCTCTCTCTTCCCTGACCTGGTGTGTGCGTGTGTGGGCGCTTTGCTCATATAAATGGAGAAAGTGCAGAGGGGCTGGCCCTTGCCTCTGCTAAATCTCTTCCTCTTCTACGTCTGTAGGGAATGGGGAATGGGCAGTGCAGAGGTCAGCTCTGCTCTTCTGGGTGTCAGCTTCCTCACAGATCAAGCAAGGGCAGTTGGCCAGCCAATCTCTAAGAGCCCTTCAAGACTGGAAATGCAGTCTGTGAAATACAGCTCTGGAGGCACAGTCCCTCTCATGCGCTCTCCACAGAGTCGGTACTTCACTTTCAGTTACTGAATTGAACTAAAGTGGAATTTCCTCCAGGATGGCAACATTTGGCACATTTTACAGAAAGAACAAGGAGCAGGGCACCAAGACACAACTTTGGACAACACTGTTATCTTGGACTCTGTTCTTTTAATGAAACTTACTTTCCCTCAATTACCCAAGCATGGAACTGGCAGATCCCCTGCTCCTTTGCTTTTCTGTTTTCTTATTTTCAGCCTTCTGATCTCTGGACATTTCACAGATTCTTAGTCCCTCTACCCAAAGGCTAAATCTCAGGAGATTTATAACAAACAGAAGGAAGCATATGGAGTTTGTCGATCAGAAAATTTGAGGTCTTAGAGGGTGGTTAGGTTTCTACCAAAGTTCATGGTCCCCAAAGAACCCAAACTGCCTTTGGTGGGTCTGTCACCTTGCTTTTGGAAAAACCCATTTGCACTGCACAGGGCCAGCTACATAATTTGCGGAGCCCAGTGGAAAACGGAAATGTGGGGCTCCTTGTTCAAAAATTATTAAGGATTTCAAGGTGGTGACAGCAGAGCATTGAGCCAATGTAGGCCCTTTGCAACTGCCCAAGTTCCATGCCCAGAAAGCCACCTGAGTGCCACCTCTCCCACTTCCTGACAGCAATGTGGCAACTCCATGTTGAAATTATGAATCTGAGAGTGTTCTGCAACACACTGACTTTGGGTGAATTTTATAAGAATGGCTAGTATTCAGTTATGTAAGTTGAGGCCAGGATTTTACTTGCAAAGCATGGCTGTACCACAAGTTCATTTCTCTGAAACAAGTAAAGTTTAAACACCTTTTATTTCAAGAATATTGCTTCTAGACTTTCCTGAAGCCAGAGTTGTTCTATAAAAGTATCACAGAATATTATACAAGATTAAAAAAACACGGTATGCTTCCTAATAACTTGAAATCTTTTTACAAAGCACATCATTCATGACCATAAATATGTTTATTCTGTCACCCAACCGATGACACACATATCTGAGAAGCAGCTAGTTAATTTTAAAATATGTACAGAGTCTATGATAAAGACTTAAAGTTACCAAAGATTCGACTATAACATATTAAATTTTCTTTAAAAGAGTTTACCTTAAACACTTGAAGAAAACAATTTATCTAAGCAATTGAATTATCTAAAAATAAAAAGAAAACCACTGTTAAGCTAAACCAAAAAAAACCTTCTTCGGAAGCTGAATAGGTACTGATGACTCTCAGCGAGGTAATCCTTTAGCTGGTATTTAAACATCTAATACAAAACAATGATATTTTCAAGAATACATTTTCAAAAGTAATTTTGAACTATGTCTTTAAAAAAAAACCAGAACTTGGTGAAGGCCTTAAAAATATCATATAACACAATGTTAAGAAATTAATCTCCCTTATGGCATATTTAAATTATGGAACATTCATGATTTTGTTGTATTGAAAAAAAAATTCATTGTGTAAATTCAAAACTAAATATATTTTGTCAACATTTAAGGTTATGACCCAGGCCAAGAAAACAAAATAAAGATGAAACTCAAAAGTCTTCAGTCCTTTTTCTCCTGTCAAGAAAATAACTAAAATTTAGCAATCCTAAACATCTGATGAACACCTCGAGGCTAGGCACAGAGAAAGCAGGTAATCTTTGTTTTGCTTATTTATTTATTTTTACCACCAACATTATTGGCCATGTCTTTCTGCTAATCAATGTTAGCAAGTCGAGGTAAAACACATGCAATATTTTCTGGCAAAAGCATATGTGAAACAATATGTGATCCATACTGTGTATTGTCCTTGGGGGGGGGGGTGTCTATTTTACTTTGTCACACTGACAGCGACAGTGAGACTGTTAAGTTTGTAAAAATAAAAGCTAAGACTAACCAAATAGACTGGCATTCTAATCTCAAAGTGCAAAATCACTGAACTAAAACTGATGGCACTGAAAAATTCCAGTGGTTACAAATGAATCAAAACTTCCTTACGCAGGCAGTGGAAGTGGGCTGAAAGATTCACTGGAGTGTGTCACGTTTTAGAAACTTAGAAAGGCACAATTCTATCCATCTTGATTGGATAACATTTATATACTCATCCCTACAATGTTCAAAAGATAATACTGTTTAGTAAAAACAAAAAGCAACCAAAAAATCCCCAGCCTTTCTCCCTACTCTTGGCAAATGCATTAGAACAAAGAGTGTCCATGTGCACGTTGCTTGCTGACCTGCACACTAACTTCTACTGCACAAATGTACCCAGGGTAGCTTGGAACGTTGGTGGCTACGATTGCCTTTATTAGTTTACAAATAAAAAAGTTAAAAAGAAATACTGTGTTCCGGGTAAGGGAACAATTTGATCTAACCGGAGGAGAGCGGAGAGGAGGCACTGCCTTCCGGATGCTGCAAGCTGTCCTCGTGCCCCTTCGCTTGGGTCAGCACCCTCTCCACTACGCTGGGATCAACAGGCTGTTCCACCGTGGACACACTGAATGTCTGACGAACAGAGGTTCTATCAGAATGCACAGGAAGATACAGCTGATCTTCAAAAACATCTCCCAATCCACCGTCCCGGGGGAGTTCTTTCTGACGCCTGCTAATGGACTGCAGCCTGGGGCTGGGCTCGAGCACCAGCTCTGTCATGCCATTGCCACTGAAATCGGTGTCAAGATGGTTTCTCTCTTCATGCCCCATCCATTTTTCAGTTTCACTATTTCTCCAGTGTTCAGAATTCAAACGATTCACTTCTGGAATGTCATTATTCCATTCAAGTTTACTCTCTGGACTTAATGTTGGTCGGTTCAAATGCAGGGTTCGAAGGTCGGCTGGCAAGGTCAAATGAGGTGCTTCCCCAACCACAGGACGTGGGTCTTCATCTGACTCAGCAGAAGCCATCTCTACTGGCACGGGGAGCTCAGCAGAGATAACCAAGAACCCATCACTTTGAGCAGGCTTAGTCTTACTCGTTTTATTTTGCTCATCGTGACTGTTCAGCAGTGCAAACACTCTATCTACATCCTTCAAGTAATTAGTCCAGTCAACCAGACTAAGTCTATAGTTTTGTCTGTACTCATAGATGCTTTCATTCACACTGTATAGGTCCTCCAGGCCTCGCCAGTTGATGTCTGCAGTGAGACGGGGCAGATTAACCTTCCCATCCATCCCATAACTGTCCTCTGTGAAAAGAGAGACGAGGGTGAATCATTAATGGAGAAAATGTTGCCTACTTTTCTGGACGAGCAACTTACATTGTTTTTACAGAGCAAATCAATTAAAAATATAACGCCAAAAAGCATTTTCCCCTAGCAATTTGGTATTAAGGAGTGGCCTTAGGTTATGAAAGTGATTGGACGACAAAAAATTGGAATAAAGATCAAATGCGTGCCAACTTGTATGATTAAACACGGCTGGTGCTGGAGATGGTGCTGTCCCCTCAGTCAGGGGACTTATGTTTCACTCCTGGCCCCACTGAAATCAACTCTGTAACCAGGAGAGCATGTGAGTGAGTCTCTCTGAGTCTGGGTCCTTCATCTGTTAGGTGTAGGAATAGTTGTGTGATAAAATTGTTACTACTTATAGGATTCTGGGTGAATGCCTAATTTTAAAGCATTTTAATATAATAGGCAATGCTTAATAGGATACTTTTATTTTATATTCCTTGACACTCATAATAAAAACAAACTTGAATGCTATTAAACTCTTCAAATTAAATGCTTGGATCTGGTTTTTTGACCTACAAGTTTATTTATGTCCTAGATAAATCTACACACTTGATAAATTAGTCTTTGAGTGGTTTTCACATTTCCAAGAATACACCAGCTTTCTCTCCCTCAGCTCTTTCTCCATCTCTAGGATGACAACAGTCCTGCAGAAAACACTTATTTTCTAGCTGTGCCCAATTACCATTTAGAAAGAAATGGTCTAGATTAATGCAATGAACTACAAAACACTACAGATCAGCAAGAAGAATAAGTAAAACTATACAAAACCCACACATCAGTATAACTAGAATATAGAGAATTATACAATCTTCAGATCACCTGTAAGTAAACAATAGTTAATACCAAATCCCAGCAGAGCTGGATGTCACGCTTTAGCCACAAGCCCTGGGAAAACAGGATGGAAAAGAGAAGAGGCGAGAGAGGACGGAGTCTCAGATTGATTTGAAGCCACTGCTGGAAAGAACATCGACCTTAAGGACAAGGTAGCCTAAGGAGTCCTGGTCAGTCACAGCACTGGCAGGGAGGATGGACTGAGAAGTCTTTGAAAGACATTGCTTTGGGCAGAAAAGGATACAAAGGAAGAGGGAAACACCCTTTGGAAATTGGGTGGAAAAAGAAGGAGGAAGCAAAAAGGGGGTAAATTTCAGGTCCTGAAAGAAAAAAAGAGAAACAAAATATTGGAGGACACACAACCTCTCCCAGCCCCACCCCCACCTGCACCCCCAAATAATAATAAAATAAAAAGGTAAAGAGAAAGTGTACTTAGTTACACTGACAGAAAAGAATCCTCTTAAACTAGGAATCTTGTAAACACTCTAAACCCATGAAATAAACACAGCCTAAATCTGCAACAAAGTGACTCTAAAATAATCTGCCCATAGCCTTCTGCAGTCTCTGGCTCTCTCGTTGGCACTATGTGCCTGACAGGGTGTGGGGGGCATTGGTCTCCACTATTTTATTCAAAAGAATAAAAAATTTATCATCTTAAGAAAATGCCCTCACCAAAATAAATCATAAAGTGAAGAAAACCACAACATACCAGTGCTAAGTGAATTAAATGTTCTCAATCGAGCATCTGAGGATGGAAAAACTGTCTTAAATCAGAAATTAAAGTATAAACCAAGGATCTTATATCCAGTCAAGCTCTCCTTCTTCAAGTAGCACAGCTAAAGAAAAATAGTTTGAAACACGTAAGAATGCAGGCAATGCTGCGCACATCAGCTCTTCTTGAGCAATCGTCTCCAGCAGTGGTCCCCAGCCTTTATGGCGCCAGGGACTGGTTTCACGGAAGACAATTTTTCCACGGATGGAGGGGAGGGATGGTTTCAGGATGATTCAAGCGCATTACATTTATTGCTCAGTCAACCCTCTCTGCTAATGATGATCTGTACTTGCAGCTGCTCCCCAGCACCAACATCACTGCCTCAGCTCCACCTCAGATCATCAGGCATCAGATTCTCAAAGAAGTGCGCAACTTGGACCTCTCACATGTGCAGTTTACAGTAGGGTTCGTGCTCCTGTGAGAATCTAATGCTGCCGCTGATCTGACAGGAGGTAGAGCTCAGGCAGTGATGCAAGCCATGGGGAGCGGCTGTAAACACAGATGAAGCTTCACTTGCTCACCTGCCGCTCGCCTCCTGCTGTGCAGCTCAAGCTCCTAACAGGTCCTATGGCCATGGACCATACCAGTCTGCGGCCTGGGGGAATGGGGATTGTAGTTCTACAGGATAGCTTTGTGCAACCAAGAAATCACTGGGAAAACTTCAGCAAAAGGGTTGATGGTGAGCATTAATCTATTTATCAAATCTAGGAGAAAAACAAAGGTAGAGGAAGGGTGAAAAAGTAATATATGCATTTTATAGGACAAAGTAGAAATAATGCAACTAAAAATGGGAGGAGGAGCAGAATAGATGAAAGAATACGCTCATTTAGTATGACTCAGGCAATAGTTGGGAGACAAAGGCCATTGAAAACTGACCAATGGGATAATAAAAGGTTAAGGAAGAAAACAGGGACTGAGGCATTAAAAATGTGTAAGTACAAAGGTAACCAACAGGACAAAAATACGATCCTTACTAAGTTCCAAAGGAAAAAGAGCAACCATCTTTATAAAGGAGAAACTATAGAATGAAATGAGAAACACATAGAAACAAAATAGGAGATACTCAGTCCAAGACAGATCAAAAATAAATGTTAATATTTATTGGAATATTATTAGAACCACCTAGTGGACATTTTGGTGCACTCCCTTGAGTTGGCCACTTGGGTCCATGACATGGATGGACAAGGGGAGCTGCAGCCATGCAGAGTCGGGCTAAATCTAGACTATTTCTCTTGTGCCCTCTCAGGTGCGCAATGCCAGCAAGAGAGCCAGAGTCTGCGGAAGGCTACGAGGCAGATTCCCCCGGGAAGGCCTCGCACACAGGGGGCAAGTGGATTACACTGGACCACTGCTGGTGGCCCCCAGGGCTATACATGGGTCCTGACAAGAATAGACGCTTTACTCCAGATGGGGCTTTGCATACCCAGTGGAACATTAAATGCTCAAAATACCATGAAAGGATTGGAACAGGAGATTCTGCACCGTGTTGGACCTCCAAATTACATTTCTTCAGACTAAAAGACACACTTTACGGCCACGGTGTCCAATAGTTGGCAACGAGACTTCACATCAAATGGACATACCATGTTGCACCTCATCCTAGAGTAATGGTGCAACAGAGAACTGGAATGGTTGCTTAAAACGTTTGCTGTCTAAAATGAGGGAGAGAAAGGCATGCAGGGCTGGTTACACACGTTCGTGCTCAACATGACAGGGATACGGGAGGGGCCCGCGGGACAGATTTCTCTGCTTTTCAGGAAGATACGGAGGAGAGGGTGCAGGAGAGGATGCCGGTGTGACTATGCAATTCTTCTCCACATTGCCCCAACTTTCTTTTTCCTACCTGGTGCAGGGACACAACTGCAGGTGCTGGAAGCGAGATGATTACTAAGCAAGAAACTGTGTATTTTAAAACTGTGTCAGAATTCCTAAGGACCTAGTGGGGTGGGTTGTGCCTTCACTCCATCTAGCAAAATAGGAGTTGACAGTGAATGTGGGTACATTGCCGGGTGGTAAAACAGCTCACTAGTTCTGCACCTACGTAACTCTGTCCTATCTGAATGGGAGCAGACAGAGTGGGAGGTACTTGCTAGACTAGTATTGCTAGACTAGTAGTGCTGCACTCCAAACTCCACGGGGACTGAAGCTTCTGCACTCAGGACTCTTCTGGACCTCACTCTACATACCTCTTCATCTGGCCGTCCATTTGTATCTTTTATAATATCCTTTATAATAAACCAGGAAATGTAAAAACAATCATTGACATATACAAAATCAAAAACACAAGAGACTACATTGCAGACCTCAGTGCAAATAAATTTGAGAACCTTAGATGAAACAGATAATTGCTCAGGAAAATAGTTTATCAAAATTGACCCAACAGAGATAGAAAGCTTAAGTAGAACAATTTCCATAGAAGAAAAGGAGAGGTTATTAAAGAACCACTCTATGAAGAAGCACCAGGTCCATAGAGTTTTCCAGGAGAATTTTACCAAACTTTCAACAAAAAGAGAATCCTGCTGCTGTATAAAATGTTCCGGAACATAGAAAACCAAAGCAAACTTCCAAACTCTTTTTATGAAGCAAGTGTAAGGTTGACAGCTGTGATGGGCAGAATAAAGGACCCCCTGACCCTCAGAGATGTCCGCATCTGAAGCCCCAGACACTGGATTTGTTCCTTTAACATTGCCAGAGGGACTTTCCAGGTGTGATTAAGTCATGGATCTTGAAATAGGGGGACTATTCTAGAGTATCTAGGTGGGGACAATCTCATCACAGGGGCCTTGTAAAGGAAAAGGGGGACAAGGGGGCCAGAGAAGAAGATGTGACCCCAGAGAGCACTGGAGAGAGGGAGGACGAGGGAAAGGAGTGGGGGGGAGGGACTGATTTGCAGATGAGCTACATTGCTGGCTCTGAAGACAGAGGAAGGGCCATGAACAAGGAATGCAGGCGGCCACTAGAAACTGGAAAAAAAGCAAGAAAACAGATTCTCCCTTGAGCCCCCAGAAGATTTTAGCTCAGTAAGACCCATTTTGGACTTCTGCTCTCTAGAAATATTGAGAGAATAAATTTATGTTGTTTTAAGGCACTGGTACTTTATTATAGCAGCAATAAAGAAACTAACACAGTATCTAAAAGATAACGTTAGCACAAACAAAAGGAAATTACAGACTAATAGTGTTTATAAATATGATGCAAACATCTTAAATATACTGAACAGAATTCAATATTATATTAAGAAAATAACACACAATAATTTAGTGGAATTTATTCCAGGGTTGAAAGGTTGATTCATTCTTAGTAAATCTATGACTATAATGTTCCATATTAAGTTAATAGATTTAAGGAGAAAAATTATCTGAGCATTTGCTTAGATGCTAAAAAAACTTTTTGACAAATTCAACACTCATTAATGATAAAAACACAAAAATAAACAAAAAAGAAAGAAAGAAAGAAAGAAAGAAAAAACACTTGAGGGTTATATCCTTAACAGGATAAAAGGGTATATAACTTAGTCCTAAAGCCTGCCTGTCACTTAATGGGAAAATCCTAATAACATTTCCACTAAGATCAGAAACAAGGTAACACTATATGGAAGTATTAGTTCATTCAATTAGACATATCTCTATGTATGTGTAGGTACAGGAATAGATGTCGATAATATATGTGTGTGTACCTTAGCTCTATCCACCAAAAGGGTCTAGGTGCAAAGACACCTCATTAGCAGTTTTATATCCCTCAAAGCCAGATCTTGGTGTCCAAATGCCGTTCTCCTCTGAAAGGAACTGGGGCCTTTTGGAGAAATGGTTGATTCCAGATGTGGGGTGGCAAAAATACAAGAGGAACCTGGAACACACTGTTAGGCCAGAAAGCAATGAAGTGCTCAAAAAATGATGGAGCCACTTCAAAAGCACAGAGAAGACAGCTGAGGAGACACCAGTGGCCCAATCTAAGACAAAATTATTTATTTTGATGTTATTTGATCAACATCAAAATAATGATAGCAAAAAAAATCCATGGAATAAAACGAGGATCTGAGTCCACATCAGTATAAATAAATAACTAGAAGGGAAATCTCTTTATGGTGGAATACCACCTAAGAAATGTAGGAGGAACAACAAAGTTAGAAAGATCACCATTTTGCAGCCATAATGTTAATAACAAATGACTCAGCCAAGAATCATGAATGCGTGAAAAAGCTAGTGGATCAACTACTTATTCATTAAAAAAGAAAAAAAAACCCAGTAATTTTATAGTGGATGAACCTAGTAAACACAACCTTAGCCAAGTAATCAAAGGTAATACCACCAGACAGATGTCATGCAGCTCCTGATAAGGTATCCCAAGAACACGACGTGACTTTTGTGGTATTCCTGCCAACAACGCACAACTTCAGTCCAGTCATGACGACACATCAGACAAACCCCAACTGAGGGACATTTTACTAAGTAACTGGCCTGTCCTCTTTCAAATATCATGACTGATGATGAAAAGTTGAGGAATGGTGCCAGATGAAGGGAGACTTAAAAAAGGTGCCAATTTACTGCAATATATGATTCTGGTTGGATCCTGGATCAGAAAAATAAAAAAACGACAAAATTATGAATATGAAGTTATTGGGACAATTGGCACCATCTGAATAAGGAATGTGGATTAGATAATATAGCATTGTAACCATGTCCAATTGCCTAGTTTTGATAAATGCACAACAGTTATGTAAGAGAATGTTTTTGTTCTTAGGAAATACTAAGGCATTTATATAAAAGGGGTATGATGTCTGCAAATTACTCACAAATGATTCAGGGAAAAAGAGCTGTGTGTGTGGAAAGAATGAGAGAACCACCAAAAAAAAAAAAAAAAAGAATGAAGCAAATGGGGTAAAATTTCTTGGAACTATTCTTGCAACCTTTCTGTAATTGTAAAGTTATATCAAAACAGAAAGGTCAGAAACTTATTAGATGCTGGAACTTAAATTTTCCACATGCCTGTCCTGGTTTCTTCCAGTCTTTAGCTCACAAAAGGAAACCTTTTTCTTGGGCCACTCTGAAGTTCTTTATTCAGAGAAGAAAGGTATAGATAGGTTTGTTCTAAAAAGTGAATTTTTTGGAATCAACATAGATGCTTTCAAGTTACTGGTATTTCTCACCAAACCCCAGCAACAGAAAAGTTATGAAACCGCTAAGAGAAATTCAAGAACATCCATGGGTCTCAAGCTGTCACATTTCTTTCCAGATGACACTTATTTACTTTGAAAAACATAACTATGTAATTGTAATTACATCATGCTATATTCTACGGAAGGTCACTTAGAGATCATGCATGCCTGGAATTTTAACTCTTCCTGGAGCAGTGTTATAATGATCACGTGCTAACGGTGTCATAAGAAGCAGAAGGATTGTTTCTACGGGTTCAGGACGACTCCTGCAGCCTCTCTGACGCCTGCCCCAGCCTGTGGAACAAATACAATTTCCTAAAAGTACCAGGGTCTCTCCTTGCTCAGTGCTTGTTATTTGTTCCTACAAGGTGTGTTCCTTCTCACCATCCTGGCCAGCTCTCAGCCTTCAAGATTAAATTTAAGCACCATCCCCACCATTGGGCCTTTCCTGCCCTTCCTCTGGGTCTCCTCAAACTGTGTAAGCGCCTCCATCACAATGGCCACCTGTACCTGAATATGGGTACCTGTGCTCAGCAGTGAACATCACATTTCACTTGGCTAGATGTCTACGGTTTCAAGAAGCAAGTAATGGGTCAACCAGAGAACCATAAGGCATCATAGTTGCTTGTTGCTCCCTGGCTGGATATATTTCAATTAATATAGCTATTCTCTCCTAAGGGTCAGTCTTCATGGTATGAATTTAATCTTCAGAATGGAAAGAGCCTGAACAGAGCATCTGCACTAATATATCTGTTCCTTTCTTCTAAGCCCTTCCATGTTTTTCTGTGCTCGCTTGGATTTTTCTGAAGGCACAGGGTTTCCAATATTTGGGATGAAATCATGGGTGATTTTCATGCTGCTTGAAACATAACATGTTTTAGCTTGAGATGGAATTTGATTTAGGCTTTGAAATTTCAGAGATTCTGATTTTGGTGTCCTGTGTAGTATTGACAAGGCAATTGTAAATACCTATTTAAGGGCATTTGCTAGGCGTAGAAGACTATACATTTCTAATCTATATAATTTCACTGATGAAATGCAACAGCTGTTTATTTAATAAATAAAAGGTAATAAATGTTCAACTATGAAGGCAGCACGGAAATAGAAATAAATATAAGATGTATCACTTATCTCTAGAAGAATAACTGTGCAGTCAGTGGCTGATGAAAATAATATACTGGCTTATTGTTAAAATGCACATAACTTTCTTAATACTTAACTGATTATAAAAACTGCTAGTTTTATCATCCATTAACATGAAGGTAAATGTCCTTCAAAATTCCAGGGCTCTTTGATATAATTTATCTCTCACTATTCAAATTTATAATCAAATATCAATCATAGAATAACATTAATTCAGGGCTTACTTTCCAGGTATCATCTCACGTAATCCTTATGTATTAATATGTATATGTATTACCATCATCTTTTTACAGATGAGAAAATTCAGTCATAATAAGAGAGGTTAAATAAATTGTCCAAGATAATCAGTACAGTGCAGAGATGAACAGCACATCCTAGAACCAGACTCCCTGGGTCTGAATTCCATCACTTATCAGTGGTATAATCTTGGGAAAGTTACTCAGTCACTCTGTGATTGAATTTCCTCATCTGTGAAATGGGGATAATAATAGTACTGATCTCACAAAGTTAGAGTGAGAGTTAAATGAGTTAATACACGTAAGCACTCAGAAGAGTGCCAGAACATAGTAAATTATGCAATCCTATTAGCAAATGGTCCCCGAATTGGGAAGCAGTGGAGCTAGAACTTGAACCCAGGACCCACAAAACTGTTCTCATAACTGTTATTTATGTCACTTAATCTGATCAACCCAAATCCTCTCATATTATTTCTCCCAGTTTCACACTCTTGAATTTCTCCCTATTGCATTTAAAACTCTTTGATGTACCCTGTGACTAGGGTGCTCAAATTTTCTGGCTTGCCTGGGACAGTCCCAGTTTCTGTCTCTTGTACTGGCATCCTGTTCAGTTTAGCATCTGTCCACAATTTTTAAAATTTTAGTTTAAAAAGATAGTTTTAAACACAACAGTTTTATAGATCTAGTGATGAATTCATCGGCCAATAAATACATATATCAAAATTTATATAATTTTAATTATTTTTTAGTACTCCTACCTATGGTCAAAAACATCCCTGTTTGGAAGATAAATTATATTGTCACGCTACACATAATGCTCTTCATAAGATAGGCTCTGGCTACCTCTTCAGTTCATCCCTCTCTCCTCGTTCCCTTGGACTCACTGAACTCTTCATCACCCCCCACAAACCTCTCCTTCGCATGAGCTTTCTCTTCTCTGGACTGACTTCCTTTATCCTCCTGTGTCTGGATCACCCCAATGTCACCTTCAGGATGTTGCATAAATGCAAGCTCCTTGGGAAGTTTCTTTTAATTCCTTGGGGTTGGGTTGGGCCCTCCCATTGCTCATACGGAGCTAAGTATTCCCTGCCCCAGCACTTTGCATTGTGCATTATAACCATCACACTTGGCTGAACTCTCCTCGAAGGCAGTGCCTTGCATACAGGTGGCCATTTAGATCCCTTCTGTCTTTATTTATTCGTCGAATGGCCAAATAAGGAGGAATTTTTCCTTGTCATTTCCCCCCTAAATATTGAAACCGACCAAAGTAAATTTCATTCTTCAGTTTGGGAAGGATCTTAAGGAGCTCTGCAAATGCTGTGTTGAGTTTCTTCTTCTACAGCCCACAAAACAAGGAACTTGGAGTAGAATCACTATTGGATGAGTAAGAAAAAATGATGAACATTCTCTGAGAGCTTAGACCAACCCACGTTTGACTTTACCCGTGACCAGAGTGGTCACTGTTGTCACCCCACCCCCACCCAGTTCTCACGGCGTGCCCAGCAGAGCTGTGGCTGGACGTCGGTGCCTACTTCCCCTCCACGACACACCTCTGTGCAGGGGGCAAACCCACAGCCTCACTCAGCAGCCCTGGCTCTGACCTACACTCCAGCAACCTTGATCCCAAGTCTCCTCATTGCCTTAGGAGGCCGGCCTCACCTCCAGCCTCTTTAACCCCAAACCCTGACCTTGCCCCATCTCTTGTTTGAGCACCTAAAGCAAAAAAGTCCGACAGCACTAGCAAGGCAGCTTGAAAATAAGAAGGAGCCCCTGAGATGTGACAGAGAGAGGAGAAGCAGGGAAGCTTCGTTAGAGCAACGTAGGGCAGGGCAGTGAGGGTCTGGTGTTTTCTTCTCATCTCAAGAGGTTCGGACAGCTCAGAAAATGGACTTGAGTGCCCAACTCTTGGTTGCTGATGACTGCTGATGGAGACATGGTGGTGCTGATGAAGACCTTTTTGTCTCTTATAAAATGTTAACATTCTTTGGAATCTGTTTCACTTACTATTCCCTTTCACATACTGTTCCATCCACGTACATGTTCTGTATCCTGTATTATATTTTACCAATACTACCTACCACTTATTGGGGTTTGCTACTGACCAGACTCAGTTCTAAGCATGCTTACCAGCGAGGCTGGGATTTGAACTCAGAGCAGTCTGGCTCTGGCATCCACATCCATGACCGCAGTGCTGTACAGCCACTGACACACAGCTGTGTCACCCACGACTGTCTCGGGCACACACTGTCGCTATGGGGGAGATGAATCAAAACAAGCGCCCGAAAGCAATGTGGACGGAGCGTGGTTGCTGAGGGTGGAGCTCGGTGTGGTCTGCCAGCCAGCAGGCTCGGGGCACAGCATCAGGAAGCAGCCCTGCCAGCGGAAGGCTGCCAGCACCTGACCGACTGCCCCACACCGCCACTGGACACCCAGCCATGGCTGCCAGGAGCTCTTCTTGGACATCAAAGGGTAGTAGCATCAGCTTTCGCATGCAGTGGGAAAAATAAACACCCCATCAACCTGTTGGTCCTTCTCTATTTTGCAATACAGTTAGAAGCTATTGCTTTCAAATCCAGCCAAAAATTATTTCCTGAGTCACTGGTGCCACTTTCTGAGCTGTGCCCTTGCTCTGAGCTTGCCTTAACTGGAAAATGACCAGCGTGAGTGAGCAGAGCATTGCAGCTGCCCCTGCCTTGTGCACAGGGAACAGCATTAAAAAAAAAGAAAGAAAGAGAAGAAATTGAACAGAGAACAAACATGTTTTTTGAAGATCCTTTCCAAATAAGGCTGAAGATTAATTTTTGAAAATACACCTAAAAGAAGGCAGTTTAAAAGTACTTATTTAGTCCATCTTGTATAAGATAAATTTTCTAAAATGCTCCATTGAATTTTCAAATTTTGAATTCTTCAGGTCTGGTTGTTATTTCTCTCATGTCTTTTTTGTAATCAAATTTCATGATTAAAAGCACATCTTAATTGGTTTTCTAAAATCATTACAATCTGAAAGAATTAAGGCTCTGAAACCCCTTAAGTGGTGCCATCGACGGAGGGCTTTGTACTGGCGACACCATTGGGAGACAGCAGTTTTCCCACAGTTCTGTCCCGACGGTCCCCATCCAATCCTAAGAGATCCCATGAGCAGGTAAGGCCACATCAAATTGCATTTGGGTGTCCAGTGAGTCCCCAGGTGTGACTAGGCAGATGTTCTCTCAGTGACCCTGTGCCAAGATTTCCTGTCTACAACAACATGGATATCCGCTGAAAGATGGCTTGATGGCTTGCCTTGTAGATTATGAAATGGCAAAGTCTGAAAATGCCAGTTATTTTGAGTTATAAAGTATCCTCAGATCGGACCTCTGGTAAGGAGCTTAGAAGAAAAAAGCAGCAGGTTACACCATGTCACCCCTGCACATGTGCTTTCCACAACTAAAGTTGCCAAGTCTGTATCAAAGTAAGCTCAGAAACAAACGATTATTTGGCCCGTTGAGTGGTGGTGTCAGGGATCAGGGAAGGGGAGAGATGCATGTTATTGAATTCCCCCCGAAGCGGAGCTAAACATTCTTCATTTCAAAGTTGTCCAGGGATGACCGCCTGGAGAATGACTCTGAGTCAGCGCTGACCAGGCTTGTCATAACCCGTGAATACCCTTTCTCCTCTTTCATGGCGAAAGTAAAAGGACACTAGACTGGCAATCCCTTAGCTGTAAGTTGAGAGCATCATAAACCAATTGTAAAGTCAATATTTAGTGTTAGGCCCATTTATAACGTTGCACTTTGGAAATGTCTTAATGTGGACCATGGGAAGCAGGCAAGAGAGTCTTAGTGTATAGGATATTACCTCGTCAGCCCAGACCCCAGGGGATACCCACTTAAGAGTGGGTTCTTCTGCTTTGTTTTATGTGTGCTGGGGTTGGTGGGGGCAGATCGAAGAAAGGAAAGAAGAAAAACAGGAGAGAAGAGAGAAAAAAGAAGAGATATATAAATGGTTATAAAATACCCTCAAAAGTCCAGCTTCCTTCGTTTGTTTACATCTTCCCCACCACCTGTCCTACTGTCAGTTAGAGGGACTCTGAGACCATAGCTCTGGAGGCTGCAGGGAATGGTGGTAGGCTGAACAGGGTGCCCTGGAACGACAGTATTCTCTTGTCTCTCTGAGAAGATATTAACATGGATGGCACCAATGGAGTCCATGTTTCTGTGAGGGACGTTCTTCTCCCAGGCGAATTCATTAGCTAGGCTACCAGTTAACACATCAGTGCCTGAGTTTTCCCTCAGTAGAGGTGGTAAGGACAGTCCCCACCCGCCTCACGTGGCATGTTTCCAACAGACTCGCCCAAGGTCTGTGCTTGGAGTGGAAAATTAGCAATGGCTGACGTGGCCGGGAGAGCAAGTGATGTGGCCGCCAGGTGTCTGGGTCCCTCCTCCAAAGCACAGGGAGGTAGGAGGGATGGATGGGGGTTGTTTTTGTGTGCCAGGCACTGTTATCTCAGCTATGCTGAGACCTTTCTGAGTGTCCTGACTCTCCGAATGGCCTGTCCCCAGCCCTTAGCACCTTCATGGCAGAGCCTTCTGAATCTTATATCTGGACACTGCTTTTTACCACCAGAGTTAATTAATGACCATCCACAAGGACACCACCACCACACAGCAGAGCCTTCTGAATCTTATATCCGGACACTGCTTTTCACCACCAGAGTTAATTAATGACCATCCACAAGGACATTCTTTCTGTTTCCTTCAACTGTGGCTTCAGAATGCTCTTAAAATTCTCATTAGTCCTTTTGTGTCTTGGATGTTCTATTTCATAAAAATCTCTGCCCCGTTTCTGTGAAGCCTCTCTACCAAATCAGAGCATAAGCGCCACAAAGAAAATAAATCTTCCACCCTCTCCCAGGGCTCCCAAAGGCCACTGTGGTTTTTCCCCTTCACATCGTTCCATGCTTAGAAGCATCATCCAACAAGCAAACAAGCATGGGAGTGAGTAAGTGCTCTGAGACATCTCAATGGGACAGTGAGCTGATTTAAAAGCAAAATGACAGATCTGTGACTGATGGCAAAATATGGTGGAGAATGCTGTTAGAACAAGCATGCACCCCAAGATGTGCTCTGTGCAACATGGTAAGAAACAGAAATTAGGCGAAATGACTGGATCATGCAATTATTGGGGGAAGAAGCTGCCGAGGAGAATAAAAAAGTGTGAATACCTGTGTAGGTCATAGCTTCCTCCATCTTTACTTCCTGATATAGGAAAATACAAGAGTAATTTATGTTAGCTTTAGAACTCACAAAACCATTCACTATACAGTTTTCCATGCACAACATCTAAATCCTAGAAAGAAACACATCGTGTTAAATACAGACAGTGCTGAAGCCCAACAGAGATTTTCTATTAGACAAGTTCAACATGAAGATTGAAAGCTATAAATGAAAAGGTTTAAGATAAAAAATACATAAGAGTTCATATGAAAAAAGGGTAGGATGAGACATGTGGGAGAGCCCACTTAAAACCAGTGAGAAAAATACTTCCAGAAGTGCATGTAATTCTCTGTAACAGTTAAATTTCTGTTATTTTTAGACAAAACACTTGAACAAATGGGCCAGTAATAACCTCCCTTAGGAACATTCTAGAAGGTGGAGAGCACTACTTGAAGTGTAACAGTGTAACTGGCTCCACCTGGTGTGTCACGTTACCACTAAGAGACTCTATCAGATTTCACTAAGTAGAGCTGTTATGTCATCACCAGTAACAGTGCTATGTTCTTTAGGGGAGAAGTATCTGGGTGTAATATTTCTAGTGCCTCTAACGATTGGTTTAGATTCCACGTCTTTGCGGTTTCTTTCTTTCTTTCTTCCTTTCATTTTTTATAAGATTTGAGGAACAGGTCAACAGATAAGCAAGATATTTGAAAAGATTTGAGTTGAGTGGGGTCAGTGACCAAAAGACCTATTTTGCAAGTGCAGTCCTCTCTTGACTGGCAACTAATTCCACTAAGTGCTAATTCCACTAAGTGTTGACTGAGAGCTGAGATGTGACCTCTCTCACGGGATTTATAGTTTCTTATGGGACTCCCAGAGCTCAAAAGCTTTTCTGAGCCTACAGTGGAGGAAATGACAGGCACAGATGTGGATCATTTTGGGAAGAGGATACTTTCTCCCTTCACGTTGCATGACTCAGAGAGCCGCTCACTCTTCCTGCTGGTGACACAGGCTCTGTCCCTGACCCACGGAGACACAGGCTGTTACAGACACTGAGAAAACTCAGCTATGTAACAAAGAGCTCCTGCAAACTTTTCCTGAATGCTTGTGAGTCCAGCTCTTCACCCTTTTGGGGTTGGCATGCCAATGCCCATGCCCTTGCCAGCTTTAGTTCTATGTCCTTCCTTGCAGGGACAGCTGGTATTTAAATTTCTACAGAAATTATGAGGAGAAAATGAGTATTCTCATTAACCAGGAAAGAGCTGGGGCTGACATTGAAAAGAATTGTGTCCCCATGAACCAAAAGGAGGAATAAGTTAGTTTAATATTACAGAGCAGGGAAGGAACATCTGGCTGATTGTATACAGACCCTCTTATACTTTTAGATCCCAAGTTAATGAACTGCTCAAATATTTCTAGTTTCAGATGGGAAATACTGGCAAAAGAAATGTAATTCACTGTGTTATGGGCAGGGATCCAACTTGGGGAGCTCCCACTTGGGACAAGCAGAAATAGAACATTGTGTGTTTCCATCTAAGTTCTCTTAAAAAGAAAAGAGGATATCCTGGTTTACTTAAAGTATATCTTATGACTGTTGACAGCAATAACAAATTAATCCCCAAAGCTTTCATCTCATCTTCCAAAAGATGCTTCTATCAGGAATCAAGGTTTACTAATAGAATAGATCTGTGCGAGAGATTGGAAGGAAATGCTCACCAAATGTTTTGGTGGATTAAGTTTTTCATTAGTGTACCCAGAGCTAAACTTAGAGATCAAATTATGTTTGGAAATGCCTGCAAAGTTTCCCCTCTAAGTATCCCGAACTATATGTTTCTATGCATATAAATGTTTCCAAGGTGTTTCTATGCATATAAATGTTTCCAAGGCAGAAAACTTGGTAACACAAAGAATTTTTTAGGTAATATGGAAAAATAATCTTTTCGTCCTTACCAACTTCAAGGTTCTTAGGTCTTGGGTTGCACTGCTTATATCCTTGACAACTTCTGAGCTCCATCAGTTGTACGTGTAGCTGATTCAAAATGCCCCGTTCTACCGTGTGCACTGTATTTGTGAGCTGTGAATGAAGAGAGAAGGACAGTCTATTTAATCTCATGATCTGATTCTCCTATTTTCAACAGCCTTCATAAAATGAACTCATATTGTCTTACCTGATAAGGATCTGTGTTCATATCAAAATACTCCAAAAAGCCAGTAGCAAACTCACAGAAAAGAAAATTATGCGTCTCATTAACTGTACGCAAACACCAGTAGGTGTTATTGTTAGAACTCGTGCAAGCACAGAAAGATCCCACTGTTGGGTGAAAGAGAAAAACAAAACAAAACGGTGAAACACCTCAGGCAGGCCGGCCATTCCAATGTTTCCTTATCTTTATATTTTAAGGTTTACATTTTCTTATAAATACTATCATTTGTTGTTAAGGATAATGATACTTTTTTCCCTTTCTCTATACAAATTTCCTGTGAAACTAGGTGAAAACCGAAAAAAAGATGGCGATCTTGTCTAGGCTGAAGGCGGAGGTGCAGTTTCAGGCACAATCGTCTAACCTCCCCTTACCTCTGCTAGGCAGTGGCTTCCAGCGTGGGGTGAGTGAGTGGACTATGAGAAGAAAAACATCATCATTTCTATTTATGGTCATTTATACCTTTTTTTAAAAAAGAAAAATGGTTATTTAACAAAGAGATGGTTGGAACTGGTGCCCTCGCGTGTTCTGTGTGACAGACAGCCACCCGCCACAAATGGAACATAGCAAGTTGGGATTCTGCAACGTGGAGGGGTTTGGAGAAGGCTTGAGCCCAGCCTGGTGGATTTGGGAAGATCTCTGCAACACTTTAACATGAGCTGGGCTGTCACCATGAACATCTCTTGTATCATGCAGAGTTCCCTGGTTAACTTGTAGACAGTATGTAAAAGAGATGTAAAATTGAAAAACAAATCATCCACTCTTCTATTTACAGAAAGGCAAAGGTTCCAAATTTACTGATCTTTCCTGTAATAATTGAATTTCAGAAACATGGTGTCTAGAGAATATTTTTTTAAACAATTAGAATAGGTACTCTTAAGGAGCGTTCCTTGTGCACTACGTGTTTTGCATGTACTGTATTAACTCATTTAATCCTCAAAGCAACCTCTTGAGAAAGAGATTATTGTCATCTTCATTTTACAGATGGGAAAACCAAGCCACAGAGAAGTTAAGTAATTTGTCCAAGGTTGCACAGCTGGGTCTGGCTAGAGGGTTTATTCTTAACCACTAGACTCCATTGCCCTATGCAGTATTAGACACACTAAATCTGTCCCCTTAAGCTAAAGGAGATGTTTTAAACACTGAGTGAGAAATCACTTTTTAAAAAAATTATTTCAACAGGCTTTATTTTTTAGAGCAGTTTTAGTTCACAGCAAAGTGGAGTGGAAAGTACAGGTGTTCCCATATAACCCCTGTCCCCACAGATGTACAACCTCTCCCACTATGGAAACCCCCACCAGAGTGGCACATGTGTTACAATTGACGAACCTACATCGACACTTCATTGCGACTCAAAATGCACAGTTTACATTCGGGTTCACTCGTGGTGTTGCACACACCATGGGTTTGGACCATGTATGACATGTGTCCACCACTGTTGTATCACACAGAGTCATTTCACTGCCCCGAAACCCTGCTGTGTTCTGCCTGTTCAGCCCTCTCTGATCTTTCAGAGGAAAAGAGAACATCTGAAAAATGGATGATTGAAAATGTCTTCATTATTATATAATTGTTCATTAAAAGTGCTCTAAACATGTTATTTATAATTTATATTGCTTATATGTGAACATTTAGCTCACATCTACACATTAAAAACCATGAAATCAGAATTTTTCTAATCTGCATAGAAATCTTCCAAATTAATAATTCATATGAATTTTGAACTTATCTCATAAAATATAAAAATATAATACAATACCTTGTGATTGCTTTGTAAGAATAAATGACAAATCTCAGGGAGGATAGAAATTCAAAAGTGTAATTTCAATAAAAATGACTGCTTAGTTCATGATAGTATAAAAAGAATGAATGTCCTGCTTTACTCAGTGTGCCAACGTTGTACAGCTATAGAATCAGCCCATCCTTTTGAGTCAACTTTCACGTCAAGGCAGTTTTAAGATCACGTATTAAGGCCGGGCGCGGTGGCTCATGCCTGTAATCCTAGCTCTCTGGGAGGCCGAGGTGGGCGGATTGTTTGAGCTCAGGAGTTCCAGACCAGCCTGAGCAAGAGCGAGACCCCCGTCTCTACTAAAAATAGAAAGAAATTAATCGGACAACTAAAAATATATATAGAAAAAATTAGCCAGGCATGGTGGCGCATGCCTGTAGTCCCAGCTACTCGGGAGGCTGAGGCAGAAGGATTGCTTGAGCCCAGGAGTTTGAGGTTGCTGTGAGCTAGGCTGACGCCACAGCACTCTAGCCCGGGCAACACAGTGAGACTCTGTCTCAAAAAAAAAAAAAAAAAAGATCACGTATTAAGCATAAACTAAACCTTTGGCTCACTGAGTTGTAAAGTGTGACCCTGGGATTTCTTTTTTTTAAAGCATACATATCAAGTGACAGCAAAACGTTTTGGGTCCTCTAAAGAATAAAAACTATTTTAAAAAACTTTTCTTTACCTTTATCTAATAATTTTTAATTTCTGTTTTGTGTAATTTCATAATACGCAGGGTATATTAGTATAGTAGTGCAAGTATATACTTAAATATAGACTATGTGTTCATTTTAAAAACTGACATGGGTACATAACCAAGACTGTTTAGAGACCATTGCATTGGAGGATCATGTCCTTGGGTATATTTGATTTTTCTTTTCTATTTTTTCATGTTATTGAGTATCGACCACTACCAAGGGTTTAAGGTGACTCTGCAAATATGAGGAATAAAGGAATAAACATTAAAATATGAAATAGAATAGATAAAAAATATCAAAGTGTATTATACACAGTTTTACTTTTTGAAATTTTCATTTCAGTATATATATTACACATACGCACACAGATACGTATATATCTGTATATGTGCACGTATGTGTATGGGATCCTGACATAAAATGTGTTTTGTAAAACAAAACAGAGATGTGGCTTGTGAAAAAATTTCCAATAGCTGCGGTCTTAAAATATCAGTACCATGAGCACCAAAAATACTTTGTATACTAGAAAGAGCACTGAATTTGGTATTGAATGAGATCAAGTCCCCACTCTGCTCCTGTAAGGGCTGAGTGATAGCAGACACATTCCTCACATCACCAGCACGGTGAGACATGCGGCCAGCATGCAAAGGTGGTTAAATTGACATGAGTTGATTTGATCTTGGACAGAGCGGTTTGCTTGCTTGTTTATTCTTTTCTTTCTTTCTTTTTTTTTTATTTATTCACCTAATATTGATACAGCATCTTCCTTTGTGCCAGGGTATAAGAGTGACACAGAAACATGGCCTCTTATCTCGAGAAATTTATAGTCTAGAAGAGGAGACAAAAGTTAAGCCAAAACAAAAATGAAGAAATGTACAATTACAGGTGTGGTAAGTCCCATGGAGAAAAAGTAGAGCTTGCCCATAGAGTAAGAAGGGCTCCCTGAGCACAGGGAAGGTGTCCATGAGAAGTGACACTGCAGCTGAGATCGGAAGCGTGAGTAGTGTTTGACAGGCACAGACAGGGCTGTAGGAGGGTGCAGGGGCAAGAGCCTTCTAGGAAGACTGAACAACATGTGCAAAGGTCCTGTGATAGGAGGGAGTTTGGGATAATTGAGGAACAAAGCGAAGTGGAGTGGCCTAATATGCAAGAATGGGAGGAAGTGGTACCAAAGCAGTACTGGAGTGTAGCATTCAGGGTTTTGTTGGATATGTTAAGGATTTTGCTCTTTAGCCCGAGAATAGCAGGGGGTCATTAAAAGATCACTCTAGTTTTTCTGAGCTGAATGGACTGATGAGAGCAGGAGAGGAACCTGGGAGACCACACAGGAGGTTGGGCCGTGGTTGAGGTAAGACAGTGGTGGCTTGGGCAGGACAGCCTCAGCTCACCTGGGGAGAAGCAGACAGAGGTATGAAGGACTCCTTCTGGCAAGAGCAACTATAACTTCATGCTTCTCAATGCTTCATCTTTGAAGGGGCTTACCGCCCTAGACACACCAAATTCTTTATTTCCTTGTGACCTCTGCTCATGCCATCCCCTCCGCCTGGACGCTCTCCCTTCCACACAGATCGCTTCTCTTGACCCTTTAGGTTTCTGCTTAAGTTTCACCTCTTCACAAAGACCATCATCCCCGCCCTCTCTAAAAGGGTCCCCTTTAAAAACTTACATCATTGTTTCCTTCATAGCATGACTACAACTTGTAATTATTTTATGTATTTCGCCCCCTTTCTTTTTTACCTTCTCCCCATTAGAACGTGAGTGTTATGAGGGCAGAGAACAAAGTGTGTTGCTGAATGTCGTGTCCCCATTACTCAGCCCAGAGGCTGGCCAAGAGCAGACCCCTAGTAATCTGAATTACCTTCGGAGATCCCCAGGCCCCAGTTAAGCAACTGTATTAAAAGTTAAATGTTAATGACGTTAAGAGTTCACTCGGCCTCAATGCGATTGTAAACACAAATGCAAACATGAACGCTGAAATCAAGAAGCATCCAAATGGAAAGATAAAACAAAAATCCTCCCAGATAGGCCCTAGATCCCCCCAAGAAGGGTCTTTAGATTCTTTGGAGTCTCTAAATCCCAGTTCGAGAAACACTGGCCTGGGTGGTCTCCAGTGATCCTCACAATTACAGGATTCCGTGTTTCATCTCCTCCCTAGGCTGGTACACCTTTGTCGGATGATGAACCACAAAAATTTAGAGTATTATCTGTTTACAGCCTCTGAATACTGTGCACAGGCCACTAAAGAAAATATAAGCACCAATTTAAAACCTGCCCAATTGTTATTATTCCATATTCCTAGTAACTCAATGTAAAACCAAATAATTTTGTAGAATCTCTATTTCCCACCAGTGCTGGTACTGCAGTGGACTGAGAATAAGCAGGATGTGGGCCCCGAGTTTAATAGACTTTACTATTCTTCTGCTTCCTTTTATCATGCTTACAATATGCACTTCAAATAAAGCAGAAAAAAAAAGTCTACATGGGTCAAAACTGTCCAGCATTTCTTTTTTTTTTTTTTTTTTGAGACAGAGTCTCACTTTGTTGCCCGGGCTAAAGTGAGTGCCGTGGCGTCAGCCTAGCTCACAGCAACCTCAAACTCCTGGGCTCAAGCAATCCTTCTGCCTCAGCCTCCTGAGTAGCTGGGACTACAGGCATGCGCCACCATGCCCGGCTAATTTTTTCTATATATTTTTAGTTGTCCAATTAATTTTTTTCTATTTTTAGTAGAGACAGGGTCTCGCTCTTGCTCAGGCTGGTTTCGAACTCCTGAGCTCAAACAATCCGCCCGCCTCGGCCTCCCAGAGAGCTAGGATTACAGGCGTGAGCCACCGCGCCCGGCCAAAACTGTCCAGCATTTACTGGCCGTTCATCCATTTAGTTATTTAGTTACAGACAGAAACTCTGCCAGGTGCTGGGGACTGTGTAAAATAACATCTGCAGGAGGAAAAGCCCAGAGAGAAGCTTGGCATTTGCAAACAAGACACCAAAACAATTTCCAAAGAAAAAAAGGAATGTCTGATAAAACAATTCCAGTTGCGGGTCTGGAATATCATAGGATGCTTTCCTCTTGGATCTTTCTAGATTCCTGGTTTCAGAAAAGCTGCTAAATTCCTAGTCTAAGCGATGAGTGGCTGTCTCTCTGCACAGCGGCAGGAAGTGGCATCGAAAACTAGCAACTCACAGTTCCAGAACGGGGCCGTCTGCCAGTGGTCGTTGTCGTGCGTGAAGCAGGTGAGGCCGGGCAGGCTGCACTCCTCGCCCTTGCGCTGCCGCCTCTTCTCCTTGCGCTCCTTCTTCCGCCTGCGGGTCTCCTTGAAAAGCTGCAGCTTGCTGTCCACTTCCTGAGCGGCCTCCCTGTTCCGACAGCAGGGATTTGGGGGAATGAGCAGCAGGTACTTTCTCAATTAGAAACAGGCTTGCTGCTCTGAGTCTTGCACAAATATTTACATATACGATAGCAGATCCACAATGATAGACGGTCTTTATTTTGTAAGAGGGCCTTAAAAATACAATCAGGAATAGTGAAGGCTGACTCATCTAGCGACAACTCTCTTGGAACCTTATTGAACCTTGACGGGATCAACACTTCCTTCCTCATGTACTGCGTATGCAGTGACAGAAATAAACGTCAGTGTGAATCCGTGCAGCCTGCAAGCCACACTCTTTGGATGAATGGCTTAATCGTTCGGTGGCTCCGTACCTAACTGCCACTGCGTTAGTTAGTTGGCCTAGACGGCTTGGATTAGACGGTTTCAAAAATTCTGTGACAAATTCTACAAAATTGGAAAGCAAATTAAAAAAAAAAAAAATCTGTTTTATTATCTCTTTTTTTTCATAAAAGGCTTAAATTTTGTTGAGGTTCAAATACTAAATCTCTTTTACATGCAAATTTTGTATTATTTAAAAAAAATGTATGTTTCTTCCCACTTTCAGAATCCAACACTATTGTCGGCTGCTCTGCAGAACACGCCAATGTAGTTTAGAGAGTCCGTAACTCTCAATCGCCTGCCACAGAAAGCAGTGGATGGAGTAAAATCCAGTCACAGGCCCCACGTGTGAGGCGGGGAGCCGTATGGAATTAGAGTAGAACTCAGCACGGCTCCTCGCAAAGGACCCAAGAGCATCGTCCCTTGATGAGGTGTGGATTTTGTTTTCAACTTCTTGAGCTATGTGCCCTTCTGGGAGGATCTGCTTGTTCCGAAGCAAAACCACTTGGAACACAGGGACTCCCCCCCAGCCTCTCAGAAGGGTCCAGTGGACAGTCCCTGACTCCCAGCAAACAAGGAAAACAGAATTACTTACTTGAATGGGTGAAGATGGCTCTTTAATTTCTCTTGCTTTTTTACACCTTTCTCTTTATTGTAATAGCTGCAGGCAAGATTTAAAAAGTGAATCTTCATAACCTTGCATTTGATCCAATAGTTCATTTTGTAAAACGAAAGCAAAACAGAATAAAGCCAGTTACTTTGTTGTAACTGTTAGCTTAATGGGACTTTTTACCTTCAGCTTGAGTTTATGGCCTGTTCAATTTGACTTAAATAGTTTAGGGCATTATAGCATATGATACTGCATTCATGTTAAGCTTTCTGTTGGTAAAGGAGGGAAACAAGCCTCCTGCCAACTCCACCCCCCGCCCCAGCTTGTGTAAAAATGAGTGTGGAAAGCAGACCGTGGGACAGAAACGCGCTCACCTCTGTTTACCGCAGCCACACTCCTCGGGCTTCCTCCTTTTCAGGTGTCCTCTCACTTCTCTTAAGTTCTTAATTTTATCTTGCAGAGCTTCAATCTGGAGAACAGGCATTTGAACAAAAACATTTTAAGATAAGGAATTTCTTTACAAAGTACCTTTCTTTTCAGCTTGTTTTCTGTGTTCCATGATCATAACTATTCATTTGAGATGATGACTACTTTGGAAACAAACCGGGCATGGAATCTGTCTACCTCAATATTCCAACCCATGTGAGAGATCTGCATGAACAGCTGCCTCTTTACAATTGAATCATTTTCTTGCAGATATTTCAAAAGGCCATTGCGTCAGTTCCCACTGCCATCTCATTCTATTTTGTTTTCAGCAGGACTATCACTAAATCACTGGAGAAAGATACATACCTTGGTTGTTTTTCTGTTTTTCACGTAATTACAAAAAGGATGGCGTATACATGCAGTATGTCCCACCAGTCGCAGTGGGGCTGGTGGCCGAGTTTGAATTTGGAACATAGCTGATAGCGGGCAGTCACATAGCCACGACTAACCTCTTTATCGATGTACGCCTTGTGGTCCTTCCAGGCTTTGGCGGACTGATACAGTTCTCTCTCACAATGGATGGTGTCATTGGGAAGAATAAAGCATCTGCAAAAGCAAACAAAAAACATAGGAACTAGGTCCATATTCTAATACTGGAAAACATTAAAGATAGCAAAGAGAACTTTTTTTTTTTTTGAGACAGGGTCTTGCTCTGTCGCCCAGGCTGGAGTGTAGTGTTGTCATCATAGCTCACTGTAGCCTCAAACTCATGGCCTCAAATGATCCTCCCACCTTGGCCTCCCAGAGTGCTAGGGTTACAGGCGTGGGTCCCCGCGCCCGGCCTGCAAAGAGAACTTTATATCCACTAAACTCCTAATGTAGACACAAACAGTAAGTGTGGAGCTGATCCAAAATGAGGGTGACTGGGAATGTGTCCTAGAGATCAGGGTGGGCAAAGGATGGTGTCACATCTCTGTGACTAAGGTCATCACTAAGATCAACTTTCAAGACAGCGCTCAGTATTCACACCCCTGTGAACGGAGACCATCAAAAAAAACTCAAGTTTTGAAAACCCAAGCAAATAGACATAGACAAAAGGGAAGTTTTCAGGGTCATAATGCAAATGGCTTGTTTGAAGAAATGCAGTCAGAAGGGGAATAGTCACTCCACTTGTTTGGTTCAAAAGAGCTTGCCATTAAGTTTTGAAGCAAAGCAACGGCCTGAGCAATAGAGAGTAGGTGGGATATGGGGTCAACCCACAATGTACGAGAAACAAATTCTGGTCTAATCTCTTAGCATGTAACTGTGACAACAGGCACCAGGAGACCAGTCCCAGAGATAAAAATCCTGGCAGAGCTCATGGTGCCCCATCTCCCCAAAGAGGTGAAATTAGGGAGAAGCAAAAATCTTGCTAATAAATTCAGAAAGAAAATATTTCTCTCTCAAGAAAGTAAGTAGATTAGGAAGGAACCAAAGGACCAAGAGAGTCCATTAAGGCTGTGAGGAGTCAACCCCTTTCCCCGCTCTGTGACTTCCAAGGCCTTTTCTGCTCTCTGCAATCTCGGATAGGTTAGATGCTTCCACACTTTACATTCATTCCTAACCTATGCCATCTTTCTGGAAGCCTCTCTGGGACTCACTGTCCTCCCTTGGGCTGTGTTTCATTTCTGAGGCCGTGACTGTACAACTGCTTTAAGCGACAGGGACCATGCAGCATAGAAGAGCCTCTTCCAGGCCTGAAATAGTCTCCATCTGTTTTCTAGGTGCCAAGAGAGGTAACTGCTTAGGGGCACAAACTCCACGCCTGCTAAGTCAAGATGTGACTGAATTACTTTGGCTCGATTCCCAGCTGATCAGTCTTGATGTGAAATTAACCCCAAAGCACACGTCTTAGTCTAGATCGTTTGGACTCCTTACTGCTTCTTTGACCCCCAGTTGCTATGTAGGCAGCGCGTGGGCCCTGCATTGCCCGTGATAGTTTCTTTGCGAAATGCAACATGGTTATAATATGGAGGGTGTAACTCTAAACTCAACCCTGTGAACACCTAAAGCCTTCCTACTTGTGTGTCACTCGGACGGTAGCAGGTGGGCCCACGGCGTTGCTGCTGTCTGACAGCATCCCGTCCCCGTCGCCATCTCCTGGCCCCTTGCGGCCTTCATCATGACGCTTGGCCATGTTTCTTGGTTGCAACACTTGCAACTCTTCTTCTTCCAGATTTATGTCATATATTTCGCCTTCAAATTCCACGGACAAGGAACGGGTCTGCCGGGTGTGCACAAATCGGGGCTTGTACTCTGGAAACAAGAGAAGATACGTCACTGTGGATGTCCTGATGCAGTTTAGGAGGGAAGAAAATGATCACCTGGTGCAGTGAGGATCTTGGAGAGGGGCAGGCGGTGCGTGCTGTATCGCTGAGGGGCACAGTGGTGCCCTTGACGCCCACTGGCATTCGTGTCGGGAGAGGTGGGCTCCTGTCCTGGCTGTGCTACCGCACGGCTTCTGTGGGCCCTGAATCTCTCAAGTGTATGTGTGTGTGTGTGTGTGGCAGGGGGTAGGTCTGGGTGATCTCTAGGAACTTATCACAGACTGTGAATTTCTACATTTAGTTTTCGACGTGAACTGCTAAGACAGTGTGTTTGGATAAAATCATATTCCCAATTATGGTATTAATAATAACGACTATCCTTTCTTGGGCTTTTGCTATGTATTATATACCTTTTATTTATCTCTAATCCACAGTCTTGAAAGACAGAGATTATTATAAAAACCCTTACATTAAAAAAAAAAACTTAGCAAATTGTCAAAACAGGCTCATGAATTTGGTGTTATCGTCCTTATTGTACGGATGAGAAAGGTGAAGTTTTGAATGTCGCATACACTTTGTAAGGTTATGGAGCTAGGACTATACTCTCAGACTACAGTCTTACCACTGCATGGGTTGCTTTTTTAAAAAGGCAAATGCTCTAGGTATCTTATATTTGTATGAATAGTCGAGGATTGCTCTAAGAAAAATTATATTTTGCTCAAGCCTTTATCAGCCAACTGACTTCTCATACTTGACAGATGGAAGGTAGAGCAGCGGGGGACGGGGAGCATACTTTCTGGTGACTATGGAGCCTTCTCAAGAGGTCGTGTGTACTAGGTGAGAACTTCAACGTGCACCAGTGGCCTCCTTTTATCAGATGCACTTAGGCCCTGCAGAGGCACCCTCAGCTGGCCTCACTTCTCCGGCCTGCTGCTAAAATAGGAGGAAAGGGGGCGCACCGGCTGTGGCATGAGAATCATCACGCCTCTACAACAGCTCTCTGCAGCCTCCTGCAGTCTCCAGATGAGGGCGTGACCTCCGATGGGGAGGTGGGGAGGGTTCACTGAGAGTCCTCATGAATTCCATCCTTCCATCCTTGGAGAGAGAAGGAAAACCAATACCTACTCTCACGGGATCCCATACAATTTGAAAAAGCTGCCCTAGACTTCTGTTTGTGCCCAGCATTGAAAAATCAATGCGCTTTATGGTCCGCGCTTGGGAAACGATGTCTAACTTTCTCGCAGAGAAGAAGGCGCTCCTACTTCTAAGCTGAACATAAGCTTCCAATAAAGGAGTGTGTCGGGGCTCCTTGTCCCTTGTCTATTTTCAATTTGATATCCTTGTGCGAATTAAATCTGGGATTTACTCTCAGGGGAGAAAGAAAATCTCCCAAATCAAAGGTTCTCAGCCTTTTGACTTATAGGCTCCTTTAAGAATTTGTTGAAAATTATTAACATTGAGAAAAATGTGCATATATGCATAGAATATGCTTACAATTTTGGATAAAATATCAGGGGTTCATGAACTGAAAGCCCATATTGTGGAGTCCACAATAACAATGCCTGTTCTGAGGGCTTCCATTGTTCTAGTGAATGATCTGGTTTCTAAATCTTGGACGCAGAATTGAACTTAATGTATGCTGTTTATTTCCAAACCAGAACAGAATCACCACAGAATTGAGTCCCTTTTCCTATTATCCCACTAGATGGCACTAGATTCCCATTCTTTTATGGAAGGTGTCAGCTTGCAGGTTTTCACATTTATATAATCATGGGTTTCTCACAGCTGCCTGATAGAGTTTTTATGAAGAAAATGCAAGGCAGGGATTTTCATATTGAATTCATCTAGTTTGACCCTGCCAGTCAGCATGATCCAATGATTTGACAGAATTAAAAAACTATATATATTGTCCTAAAACAGAGCTTAAAATATAAGCCTTTTAAAAAGTGTTTATGCTTTTCTTCTTTAATCAAAGGTGCACACACTGAAACCCTGGATTTATTATTTTTTTTAAAGCAATTCAAGGCAGACAAATCAGGATATTAGCATTAAGGTAAAATAAAATTGACCTAAACCATACCCTGTACCCCTTGGAATAACCACTTTGTAAGCTCTTTTATGTGTGCATATGTTTTGCATCTGGTGCTTTTACTAACTATATTTGCATTCTGTGCCTAAGTGAAAAATGTTTGCAAAGCCAAATTTCAAATTAATCTTAGCTTTCTTATTTTAAACAGAACAGCGATTTGCTTTTAGCTCGGAAACTGCATTGAAAATGTCTGACATGCAGGAACAACCCTTTTCGTCTCTCTAAAGTCCAGTCCCAAAGGCCTCGGCCTGCCATTGAGATGGTCACAGAAGTGTGGCTTACTTGGAGTGCCCTGGTTTCTCAGGAACTGCCTTTGACTCTTCCTCTGGCTTCTGCTGGCGCGATAACCAGACTCCCTACAGTTGCACTCTTTGTCCTTGTCATGGAAGCCGCGAGAGTAGACATTCCGCGTGCTCTGCCGGACCGTGAGCAGGTCACTGGGTCCTTTACACTTGTGGATTCGAAGCTTGCCAGATGTGTCCTCAATGCACTGCCACTTCTGCAAGAGCCAGCGTGAAAGCAGTTTACCAATTTTGATCCAGGTGTTATTTATTAAGGACTGCCGCCGCAGGGTTTTTTTTTTTTTTTTTTTCCAAGAAGCACTAGCAGTACCATTAAAGAAAGTGAATGAAGAAAGGCAAGGTTTTAAGTGACTCTTCTATAACTCGACTCTCAGTTATTTTTTCACTGGAGGCAAATACAGATGACAACGAAACCACTGGAAATCAAACTACCTCAATGACACTAGAGCCAAAAACTGATACATGAATCCTTAGCATGCAGACTAAACAGTCTTGAAGGAAACATGTAAAAGCCCTTAGTTCACCAAGACACAGAGCATAGCTGTCAGAGCTGTTTTCACCAGACCCCTCTTGCTCTGGAAAAACAAACTGGGCTGCTTTGTTCTCTGTTCCTGAATTTCTAATGTGAGCCAGGAAGGAGTGGCATGTGAGGAAGACAGAGATGAGTTTAATTGGAGCCCATCACAGGGTAAGTCAACCCTCATACACCCCAGACATCAGTAAACTTGTCAGGTTTTCTTTTGTGTCTTTTCTTATCTTTGTGCAAACACTGCACGCCCAGCAGAATATGGGCATGCTCCTAAGAGAGATGGAGTTCACCTTCCAAACAGACACACACGGGGTGTTTGCAGTGGGTTTTCCAGCTTGCACCTTCTACCAACCCTCCTGCAGATGCTGCAGGCTCACTTCTGAATAAATATGACACTACATCAAGGCTAAGTGTCCTCAATGCCTTTTGAGTATCAAGCTGGCTGAAATAATAGCTCTTCACCCTGGGGGTCATTTCATGGACTCTTCCATGTCTTACTTAAAGACCTAATAGCTTCTTTTACATTTTATTTTCCTCATTCTCCTCCCTAAGAAATTAATTTAGGAGGCAGGAAGAATATTGGCCTTAATTTTAAGTTGACCACGGTTGTTACGACAAGCTAAAATATAGTATTATCAAACTTTTATCTTCTTTTTCTTTCCTTATAGGAGTATCACTTATGTACTATTATTTATTGATACTTTTCTTTAAATGGATGCATTTCTAAACTATAGTCAACACAATGATATGTGCACTGTAAAAGCATGTGTTTGCTGTGCCACTTACATATTTTTGAATATATTAAAATAATTAATAATCATTGAATAAAAGATGTCCTTTCGCGCACTATTTAAAATGGTCTTATATCCCCCCATTGTACCCATATCATACTTTCGATGACATCTTGATTGCAGTGTCCTAATGCAAGGCAAACTTTGGCCAAGGGTCCCAGATGGCATTGTCGGCAGACAAATGTCACTCATGTACAAAATGGTATTCTACCATTCATAATGAACCCAGAAGCAGAGTCATGGTTTGTTTTCTCTTAAGGAAGTTGCATGTTGAACAGCAGCTGCTTTTGGGCTTCTACTATATATTTCCCAAATCCCAGATACACAGGGTTCATTCTTTGATTTTACTTTAGCCCCCTACGTTCTTGGTGCTACTGAATTTGGTTATTTCAAGCCATATCAGGTTACGACCTTCTTTTGCGGTTTGGCTAGAAGGTGTTGAATGTTTAACATCTTAATCCAGAGAAGTAGAAGCTCAAGAGACAAAGCAACTAATTACAGTCATCCCTTAGCATCCCTGGGGGATTGGTTCCAGGACACCCCGCAGATACCAAAATCCACAGATGCTCAAGTCCTTGATATAAAATGGTGTAGTATTTGCATATAACCTGCATACATCCTCCTGCATACTTTAAATTATCTCTGGATTACTTATAATACCTAGTGCAATGTAAATGCTATGTAAATAGTATTATACAGTACTGTTTAGGGAATAATGATAAGAAAAAAATGTTCATGTTCAGTACAGATGAAACCATCCTTTTTTTTCCGAATATTTTCAAACCACAGTGGGTTGGATCCACGAATGTAGAACCCATGGATATGGGTATGTAAGTACTGTTGGCCACTGTACTTACAAAGCCACAGAAAGGCAACATGACCAAGAACAGTCTAAGCACTAAGTTAGGGATGACTTAACCAAAAAAATGTGAAATCAACTCAATTAGGCATAGGGAGTTAGGTCAGATGAGTGGTTCTCAAACTTGGCTGGACGTTAGGATTTTTAGAAGATCTCAAGATGATTCTAATGTGCAGTTGGGGTTAAGAGCCACTGCTTTACATTAGAAACTGCTTACTGGACCTCTTTGCAGTGGATCCCATGGGGAAGGCGGAAGGGATATATTTAGGTCTAAGTAGCTCAGCTGCGTGGGTCTTTGAGATGAACGTATGTATTCGTGTGACTGTTGTGTGCAAAGGAAGCTGCATCTAGAAATGTACTGATGGCACCAGGTCAGAAAATGACTCCAGTTGAACAGATGAATACTACCAGCACATCTACCCTTGCAGGACTATGTGCTCTATTTAGGTGTAACCAGTTTTTCCCGCTCTCTCTCCACAGTGAATTGAGAAGCGACAGAACTTAGATTTAGCTGAAAACTGCATGTGGCCTGTTTCATGGTTCTGTCATTTAATGTGGACACCAGTCATTTCCAGGCCTGGGTTTGTGGCACTCACAGATGCGTCCAATTAGCTTGAGGAGATGCCATGAAATTCTCAAAAACGTTCTCAGAAACTGATAGACAACTCCATTAGGATATAATTATATGCCATACAGAATTCTTGCTGGTGAAAATTGTCATCAAAATAAATAGCTTTTCATAGCTCCAAAAAGTTTCGGAATTAGTGATGCTTGAGTGTCTACTTATACCTGTATCTGCCTTAAATTCAAATGGCTTAAGACTTATCTATCTACCTGGGTAATCTTTACTTCTAGCATTTAAAAATTAAGAGTTGACTATTTAATGCCTCTAGTAGGAAAAGAATCAGCCAGCGGAATCACAAGCCACAGCCAAGTGGAAGCTTAAGTGCTCTATTTTCTACCAGACAGAAAAACGTGGCTCATTTTATTCTTGAAAAATAGTGGCCTAGAGTCTTTCTGTGGTTCCACTTTATATCGACTTTAGTATAAATACTAATTTTTAAAGCACACGATTATAGTGAAAACCTTCTGTAGTTTTATAATCACAATGCATTAAAAAATTTCTGCTAGTTTTATTTGTTTCTTTTTGGCCTGGAAGAGCTGAGGGTACAAGTAGATTCCTGAAGAACGCAAAGATGTAGGCAGAAGTTTTAGTGACTTAGCCTATTTAGAATCCTAGCTGAATCTTCCCATTAGTCAAATTCCTTGTTGATTTCTATGGGATAGTGATGAAGGGAAAGGGTGATTCCGTCCTGAAGAGTTGAATTTAACCACACTGGATGACTGGCACTGTCCTTGGTACTGATGATGTACCATTCAAAATCAAATACACATACATACATATATCCGTACACGCTACATTTACACATATATCTACGCACATACTTGGATAAAGCAAGAGCTGCTAACAAAAATGTTACTTATTTTCTCTACCACGGACCCTTTAAAAGTCATAGACCCTATTAGATAAAGTAATTAGCTGGAGGCTTTGAAAATCTTCTTAGTGGCAAGCATACTAGGATTTTAATGAAATGTAATTACCGCACACTGCCACAGTCATTTTAGAGCTCGATATCATGACAATTTTTATGACTGTGCAATAAAATCTTGAAATAGCTGCAACTAAAAGAGTGATCTTATCACACTTAGAGAGTTTATAGAAGGAGGCAAAGAAAGAGAATTTTTTAAAAGAATGGCTCTGAAACTTACGCGGCAAGCTGTTTAAATGATCGAAATAATAAGAGGAGATGATTTTGCACTGCAGAAGAGTTTTGGGAATCAGATGGAAGCCTGAGCTCAGGTGAGGCCCCTGCTAACAGGGCACAGAGTCAGCCTCAGAGATGAGCTTTGCTCAACACGTGCCCTTGCAGAAATACAGCTGTGACATTGTCTTGCTTTTATCTACGCAATATCCGTGAATTACCAAATCCAGTTGTCTCCATGTTCACTACCACTCGCTCCTTCTGTAAATTCTTTTCCTGCTTTCTGGGACTACATCGTCTCAGCTTTCCTCCTGCCTCTCCGACTTAACAGTCTGTGCCAATAATTGGGCACACATTCATTCCACAAATATCTCTGCACACCTACTGTGGGCGAGGCGCTAGATAAAACTATTAAAATAATTTCTTAAGTTGTTACTGTTTCCTTTTAGCTTTTCCAACAACACTGGATGCTGGAATTAAGGGCAAGGACCATGTCTCATATTCCTATTGTGCCCAGAAGTTAGCTCAGCACAGAATCACTCCGTTAGGTAATTATGTGTTGGTGTTTTTGATTGGTTATATCTGCCTGTGTGTAAAGGTATGAGAAGGCTGGCTATTTTGGTACAAGGATATGTGTGTGCAGCTAGTTTGGTGGAATTAAATCTAATGAGAAATATGTCAAGTGCCTTTCAAACAATTCTGTTTATCTTCATCTTTACCACCATCATTGCCATCAGCTATTGAACTCTTACTTGATACCAGATATGGTCTAGCTCTCTTTAAGAATTTATTAATTTAATCTTCACAACAACCTAAAGTGCTGCCACCAGCCATTTATTGGAAAAGGACTTTGTAGGAGTGACTATTACCTATATTCTGCCTTGGACTTGGAGGTGGTATTTTATATCCATATTGGTGTGGCTTAAAGTAAATGTCTACACTGTGAAGCTAGAAAAGCCTGTATTTGAATATCAGCTTTACCACGTCACTATGTGGTCCTGAGCAAGTTGGCTATGTCATTTCAGCCTTTGCAGGGTCATGAGCATTAGAGATGATACACAGGAAGAACTCAGCACATAGTAGGTGCTCAACAAAGGCAGCTGTTATTATTATTATTATACACATACACATACACATGGCTTATTACTTAAAGGATTTGATCTAATGTAAACTTGATGAGAGTAGCCATTTTTAATGAAGATAAGTATTGGGTAGATGTCTGAAGACCTCAGTTTTAATTTTCTTTTGCTGGTAACTCTATGGCCTTGAGCAAATTGCAGAATCTCTTTGTTTTGCCAGATTCCACATCTGGTAAAATGTTAATAATATCTGCTCCTCCTCTCCTCAAGGATATGTCATAAAAACAAATTTTGAGTGTTTTGGAATTCTGAGATGTACTATATGAATCCAAAGAAATACTATTATAATTGACCTTTAAAAATGCTTATCCAATCCCTGGGCAAGTTAATATTTCCTGGTGGTAAATTGTATATAATAATTATTATTTTAGTGGGGGAAACAGAGGCTTTGAGTCTCTCAGTTTGAACTTAGACTTGCTGTGTGACTTTGATCAAGCTATTTTCCAATCTGAGCTCCATTCAGTCTCTTCGTGTTTAAAATGAGCATAAGATCTATCTCATAGAATAGTTCTTTGTATAAAATGCCTGGCACACGGTAGATGATCGTAGAACTCTGGTTACTTCTCCTTCTGAAGTAACTACTAGGTAATCATTATAATTTCCTACATTTTGCATTGTGTATATTTCTCAGATTGGTTAAGGCTGTTCTCTGTTCTTTTTTATGCCTATTTTTGCCCATTTTTGTGAGTAATAAAAAAAAAATGGGCAACAGCTTTTTCAACTTTTACACTGCAATGGAAGCTTAATTTTATATACACACACTAGTTAGTACTCTGTTATCATATGTCTCATTATATGAATTTGGTCATAACGCAGGTCAAATCACATTCTCTGAAATATAACAATTGTACAGTAATTTTCTGATAACCTGAATATCCTTTATGCCAACACTAACATCATAAAAAACAGCTATCTGCATGTGGACATGTTTAAAATTTCTATCTCAACATTGGAGAATATAAAAAAGACCTTATAAACATTCTTGTCCAAACTGCTACTTGGCTCATGCCACTGGCAAATTTTCTCTCTCACAAATGTGAAATAGAGGTACTTGTGCCGAGGAGATTCATCTCCTGTTTTCTTTGAGATGGGGTGAGATGGGAGAGGGGGAGCGGAAGTAAAAAGGAAGAAGCAGGAGAGAGAGAAACATTTCCTCCTTTAGATTTTAACCTGGATAATCATTTGTAAGAGTTGATGTTGGAATGCTGGAAGAAGTATGGTTCTTGCTATTCAGTTTCTTGCAATGAAATTGATGAACTGACCTTGGCTAACAATCTATAGCCAGCATTTGTTGAGTGCTTGCTATGTGCCAGGCTCTGTCCTGGGTGCTTGACACATTAAGCTCATATAATCTTCATAGCAACCCTGTGAGCCAGATACTCTTAATATCATAATGCCCATTTTATAGATGAAGAAACTGAGGCAGAGTTAGGTTAAGTATTTTGCCCATAGTCAAATACCGAGAAAGCAGTGGACCCAGGATGTAATCCCAAGGCACCTTAACCAGGACGCTGTCAAAAAGGAGAATGGTTTAGGGCAGGTGCGAGTCTTCAGGTGGGCCCCGGCTGAGGGGACAGCGTTAGGGAAGGCAGAGGCAATAACTTCCATGCGGGTGAGAAAGTGGGATAAGCATGTGATGTTTAAGAGACAGAGGAGGTGACCTGACCAGGGTGGGCTGTTAAAAGGCTGTAGGAAAAAAGATACAGTATAAATTAAACAGAATGGTGCCATATTATCCATTTTAGGAGTCCTCACGTTTGTTTCTAACTTGTTGGGAGCGAATGCACAGAAGTGAAAGATCTAAGTAGATGCAGAAGTGTTCAGACACGTCCTTCAGCGCAGGTTGAAGAGGTAAGGGAGCAAGGAGTAAAGGCTGGGGGTCCACAGTGGGCCCAGGTACAGATGAGAATTCAGTGGGACGATGGCACAGAGGGCTCAGTTCTTCTGGATGAACCTCTGAGATCAAGAAAGCCAGAAGGTGATGTCTATGAGCCATGCTGCCATTTTAACCAGAGTTCAGGGAGTTTCTGAAAACAGGCTGTCTGTTTTTTTTAAAAACTACAATTCTAGCCAGATCTTACAGGTAAATGTCTTATTATTCATGCTCTGCAGCTGGTCACAAAGGGCAAGAGGGATATATGGTCAGAAGGATAAGTTTTGGATAAGAACATAGATCCTGGAGCTAAACCAATTTACACTCAAAAAGCTACATTCTAATTTCCTTTGTAACATTTTAATACCATGAGCTTGCTGGATGCTGGGGTCCTTACAGAATTCCAAACAAATCTTTGATTTTATATTTGATACAATAGTAGAAAGGCAAACTAAATTGTAAAGATGCTGGAATTCAACGACTCATCAAAGGGACATGGAATTTGTCTTACAAAAACAAAATGAGCTGCCTTTTCCCTCCTAAATGCCAGAGAATACATAAAGTGTACTTCAAAACTGCATGCCCAGGGAATTTCTCTTTTATGTAATCCTATCTAAGGAGTCAGTATGTACACCTAGAAGAAGAAGAAGAAAAAACCAACATAGTAGTGCTCACTTGACATTTGTAGTTCTCAATCTTGGCTGCTCATGGGAGTCACCCAGGAGTTGAAAAACACACTGATACCTGGATCTCAGCCCCAGAGGTTCTGATTTAATTTGACTGGAATGGGACTTGAACATCAGCATTTCTAGAGCTACCCATGTGATTCTAATGTGTCATTAGCGTCTAGAACGATTGTGAGTGGGAGTTGCCATTCATAGTTACGAAGGGAAAACCTACTATCTTGCAATTTTGCAGTGGTAGCATGTCACAGGGAAGAAAGCACTCAATGTGAAGTGAAGAGATGTAGGTTTTGGCTTTGGGTTTGTAGCTTAAGTTTCCTGGACTGAAATTTCATTATCAGGAAAATAATATCATTCAGCTAGATTTCTAAGACTCCTTCCAACTTTGACATTTTATGATTTTAGGCCTGTGGTTCTTAACTCTGTTAAAAAAAAAAAAACACAGATTCTTTGGCCTCACCTCCATACATTTTAGCCTCATTGGGCTGGGGCAAGGCTGTGCATCAGGAATTTTAAATGCTCCCCAGGTGATTCTCATATGTAGCCAGAATTGAGCATCACTGTTCTACGTTCTCTGTTGAACTAAAGTATTTTAAGACAGAAGTTGAGATTCGCACATGGGCATGTGTGTGATTTTGTGTGTGTGCACATGTGTGATTGTGTGTGTGTGGGGAGAGTGTGTCTGTATATAAATATGTTCAGGGCCATAACGCCTAGCTCAGAGAGTGGTGGGAACTCACATTCCGTCTCATATTAATTCAGGAACGTGAAAGTAATGCAAACATATATGTCCATGTTGTCCTGATCAGTCCCCGCTGGTGGTTGTGTTCACATAGTCAAGAAGTGATGCCAAGTCTCCGGAATTCCAGCCCATTTTAATTCCCTGTTGGCTTCACAGGAATGAAAACAACAGGTAAGAAGGCCTGGAAGAAATAACACCACCCAATATTCACACACTGGAGAAAGGTCATCTCAGTCTCCCATAGCACTTTCCATATATAATATCACTTAATCTTCACAAGGGTTAGATTAATTTTCTCCATTTTAGAGTTAGAAAACTTGAGACTCAGGAGAAATTAAGTGACTTATTCAAGAGAGCACAACTAGAAAGTGGTGGCTACCAATATTCTAACCCAAACCTTTTGACCTCAAATTCCTCTTTCCTGTATATACTCTACTCCACACATCCACGTTGCCAAATAAACTCAATCAAACAATCCTTAGGTGACCAGGCATGAAGGTGTGGTAGGAGGGCTGGGGGCCGGGGGGACAAATACCATCTCTTTGTGGATTAGGAATGGAGAGAGTGGGCTAATAGTGCTAATTTTTTCCTCTACACCCCATGGAGGGTCAAACTTAGGATTGCATTGTCTTAGAATGAAGGCAGTTAGCCTAGGTAGGAGGAAGAGAAGCAGGGGACAGACCAGCTGTGAAGCTACTGTCAAGAGAGCACATTCCAAGCAGGTCAGTTCTAGCCTCAGATGTCACCTCGATCATGAACAGTGTAGTGTCATTATTCTGGATTTTTTGTCTTCCTTTTTTTTAAGTCAGTGATACTGCCACCAAAAAGATAGTCTTCAAAGTAGACAGAAAGAAACAGCAAAAGCCAAGAGATAAAGATTCCATAGAACACAAAAGAGCTAGCAGGTGTTCTTGAAGCTGTCAGATTCTTAAGCTCTGTGGTCTGAGCACCACCAGGCATCACAGCAGTGAGCTACAACAGTGCTTCTCACTCTTTCGGGAGCACCTGAGTTACCTGTAGGACCTACTGAAACAGATTGCTGGGCTTCACCTGTAGGGGTTCTGATTCAGTAGGTCTGGGGCGATGCAGGTATTTCTAAAAGAGATCGCTGTTTACGTTCTCATATATCCGTGTGATGGAATTGAAGTTCAGACTGATTCACGTACAAATAAAGCAGCAGAGAAACATTCCAGGGAGCCAGATATAAAAGCATCTCATGGCAGCAAAACAGGTTTAGAAAAATATAAAAAAGCAAAATTAAGTCTTTAACAGTTAGCATTCAGCACATAAGTGAAAAGCTTGTGCCAAAGTACCACAATCTAGTTTATGCTACATTTGCCCTCTAGGACATACATGAAAATTCAGAGCAAGCCATATGGAAAGGTTGCATACTGAAAGGAGGGGAGTGTACCTTACTCCCAAAAGGTTACAATGCTCACCACTTCAAGGGCTAACATAGTAACAAGATCACCAATTTGCGTGAGATAGATTTAACACTGAGCATTTCCAACTCCTGAATAAAAGTAAATTAGCCTATTGAGGCTGGCTCAGGAAAATCATCTTAGAGCTACAAAACAATTCTGAGGTTTTATTCATAATAACACTTAGAGCTTCCATAAGAAAGATTTGAGAACTTCAAATCAAAATATAATGAATAGGTCTAAGCTTCTCCACTAAACACTCGAAAATTAAAACTTATGAGAATGCCATGAAGGCTTGGTTTTATCCCTTCCTTCAACAGCTCTCCCTCCCCACCCTCTTGCATTTCAAAGGGATCTTGTGTACAAAAAAATCATGAAGAAATACAGAGTATAAGGATCAAGTTGTTTATTAAGAATGACTATTCAATAAGCTAGATGCCAAATAAGAATATAATGAGTGAGGCCATTTTAATAATAACTGGGCTACTCATTTCATCAGTCTGATATCTTGCACTGGTGTTGGCTAACTGTGTGGATATTTAGAGGTCTGATAAGTTAAAACACTCACAAAAGATTTGAACTCTTCACCTAGTTATTGTAACTTACCTTGGAACCAGCAGCAAGTGGCTTGAGTGTTGGAGTCAGACAACTCCTGTTTGGACATTTGGGGGTCCTGCTTGGACCCCAGCTTTGCTAATTGCCAGCTGCTCCTTTGTAAAATGGGGGTGCCAATGTCTACCCCTCTTGACAAATGTGCAGATTAAATTGAATGAATACATACAAAATCCTGTGTACCACGCCTTACACTAGACAAATGCTCAATAAATGTTAGGTTTTTTTTCACTTTCTTCTGATCTTGTTCTAAGCTGCAGAAATTCATTTCCTCTCTTGTCATGACACAGCATTTTCTTTCAGCTAGTATAGATTTCAATCAAGTGCTTAGGGTCATCAGCGTTCATATGTATGTTCTCACTTTCCTTAAAAGCGGTATTTACTCATCCTACAGTATTTCTTTTGTTCTTATTGATGATAGTTCGGGGTAGCCCTGGATTCCATAGTAAGATTTCTGTTAATGAAGAGGATTCATTCTAATGGAATATTTGATGTCAGAACCTTTGTGAGCAGAGGCAGAAACAATAAACAAACAGAATACGGTTTCCCTTTTCATTCTCCAATCTTGGTCATAGATTCTGTCCTCTACTCTGGGGTAGATGACGTCTGACTTTATCCTAGGGTGGGACGACCTCCCCATGTCTCTCGGGATGGTTTACTGCCTAGAGGCCATGTCTTGACTAAGTAGCCTCTTGACTACTCTTTCATGACCAGTTAGCAGAAGCCCTAGGAACCTTCTCCTCAGAGGAAACCAGTGTCTTTTGGCATAGATCGCTCCCTGAGGCCCCCATATTTTTTTAACTGGAGGGAGCCCAAGTAGCGATGAGGAGGCCCAGCGTGGACGAGTCAGGCAATTCTGTCAGTGGAGAGGTGTCCCGGTGAGCTTGCCCTTGTGAGCACTAGGAAAAACTTATTTATACACAAATGTACATTGTATGTTGAAAATCTTCTAAATTAGAGATGGAAAAGCACATGAGTGGTGGTAAAGAAAACCTGTGTCACTCACCTGCCCAGGCTGCTCACAGGCTGTCTGGTACCTGGCCTGCTGGCACAGTTCTTTGACCCTCTCGTATTTGGGCAAGTGATTTGACTGTTGGATAGTCTTGCTGGATTCTTCCTTCTTGCGCAGAAATTTGCTTTGACAGAAAGGAAAAAGCTTCTTACACGAGAAGTGATCTGAATTACCAGCCCTGAGTCCTGCCTGTTCTCTTTTTCTTCCCTGTCACATGACTCCACATTCTTTCAACAACAAGAAATAGATGTTAAGGCTCTGTCTACAGGAGTCCAAGATTTGACGAGTCCTTTGTGAAAATTACAAACTGGGTACTATGAAGATGAGAGGTAAGGATAAGAAGAACCATTCCTGCCCCAAAGCATTAATTTCAAAACTCTGGGCATAAATGTTTCATTTTATATGCTCAAAGTTTTTTTTTTGTTAAAAAACATATCAATACTTTTCTCTCTCCCAATTTATGTATGGAGAAAAACAGGGCAATGAGCATTATGAATCAAAAGGGGAAATTCACACATGACGAAGGAAATAATTACAATGGCATAAATTTATGTATTTAAAAGTATGAAAGGCATACAGGAAAAGAAGTAGAAAGTAGGATGCCGGGCAAGCCTTGGTGGCTACTTAGAGATGAACTTGGGAAAGATGGTTGAGAAAGTTAAGTGACTGGTCTGATTAGGACCAACACTGAGAAATGCAACAGTAAATCCACGCCCATGTCAAGGCTTTGGTCCCATCGTATGATAATTCATTCCTTTTTGGAGGAGTTATTATCTAATTGATATATCATAGTTGTACATATTTTGGGGGTACATGTGATATTTTGATACATGTATATAATGTGTAACTATCAAATCAAGATGATTGGGAGATCCATTACCTCAAATATTTACCTTTTCCTTGTGTTGGCAACACTACAATTCTCTTCTTTTAGCTATTTTGAAATACACAACAAATTATTGTCAACTATAATTCCCCTATTGTACTATCAAATACTAAAACTTGTTCCTTCTATCTAACTGTATTTTTGTACCCATTAACCAGCTTGAGAATTTATTCTTTACAGTTCTGATGTAGCCATAATTACTCGGCTGGCCGGTGGAGAATAATTAGCAAACCATTCAATCTTGTGACTAGGCTTACGAAATCTGCATGCTTAGTAAACAAAAATAAGGAGGGGAAAAAATAACCAGCAGGGAGAGCTGCCCACTAGGACTGGTTCCCAGAATCACCCCAGGAACCAATAATTACCCTCTTTCCACTAGGAATGTATCACGCCAAATTCTGGCCTTCTTGTTCGTTCGAAACCTGAAAGCAAAATAATAATATTTACTGTTGGCATCTGGAAGTTTTTCCAAATGGATCTGGGCTAGCAGTTTATTTAAAGAAACACCTCTCACTTCCCACAGACCGTGCCTGCATCTCCATCAATATGCTATTCACAAACAGCCGAGAAATGCTCAGCTTGGGCTCAATCCTCGTGGGCAAAGCATATTTTGCCTCTATGTTTTTCAGTTGCTGGCTGGTCTGGCCGCTGGCCAGAGCTCAGTGTGTTTGGGGCTGGCTGAGAGCAGGAATAGTGACGCACCTGTTACCTGGCTTTTCCAGGTCCAGAAGTTTGAGGACAGACTTGCCATCCACATCAGGAGGGGTGTCGAGCCCAGCGATATCCAGGATCGTAGGGGCCAAGTCGATGTTGAGAACGATCTGTGGCACTCTGCAAAGGGACAGACGGTTACGACCCAGACCCAACACCTGTGGAAGGTGGCATTCAGGGCTGCTTTTTCCACAGCAGTGACTCACTGGCCTTCAACTCCTCTCATGCCCTCATCTGGTCCCCTAGGGATGGTGGTTGCACTTGGTCGGCGTGGGCGAGTCGTCAGTAGCAACAGCACCGAGCAGGATTAATGTACTCTTCCAGGGGTCAGGCTGGAGAGATGCCCTGCACCCCTGTGCTCTGACCACACTGCCAGATGAGACGTGGCCTGATACATGGTTTTTGTGGCACATATACCAATAGTCGATAACGCCTCTGTTGAACTAGGGCTTTAAAATCAATATTCTAAAAAAGGACATACAGTTTTTAGAGTTGAATTTAACCAATGCTACCCAGTCCTTCAAACATAAAGCCCTCTCACTATAGATCTGACAATTCCCAGGGTGTTTGTAACGATCTCGAGAAAGATAATAACATTCTTCAGAGAAACCCTTCCCACCCATCACCCTCTCCCCAGGGTTAGTGTGATGCAGGGGTAGATGAAGCCTAAGGATGAGATTCAGAAGATCTGGGTTCTGGGCCCCAGGGCTGCCACTTCCAGAAACAGGGACTCAGACAGGCACCGATGCTGTCTGTTCAGCTGCTTCATCAAGGGTCTAGGTTGGATGCTCTTGAAGGGCCATTCCAGCCTCTGAATTCTGCTTCCACCTTTTTCTTTTACTCTTTCCATAATTCTTTCATGTACCCAATCTCATTTTTTTTTTTTTTTTAGAGATGGGGTCTTGCTCTGTTACCTGGGCTAGAGTGCAGTGGTGTGATCATAGCTCACTGCAACATCGAACTCCTGGGCTCAAGTGATCTTCCCACCTCAGCCTCCTGAGTAGCTGGGATGACAGGCACATGCCACCATGGCTGACTAATTTTTATTTCATTTTTTAAAGATGGGATCTCACTATATTGCCCAGGCTGGTCTTGAACTCCAAGCCTTAAGTGATCCTCCTGCCTCAGCCTCCTGAGTGGCTAGGACTATAGGTGTGAGCCACTGTGCCTGACTTCACAATTTCATTTTACACAAAACATTCTGATATGACTGGCAAGGCACATGAGACTCACTGTATGATAGGAAAATAGAGATGCAAAGCGACGCAGTGAACTGCTCAAGGTGACAGAAATAAAACTCTAGTCCTTTAGGTCTCTTTCTTTTAAAAGAAAAGCATGCTTTTTAAAATTTAATTCTCTTTTAACAGCATTTCTGTAGTAATAATTAAGAAGAAATTAAAAACTAAAAGGATGACATTGGTTGTTTCAAAAAATGACAGTATATCTCTGATTCAAAGAAGGTAAAGATGATGTTCCCAAAGACCATATTCTGTCTGTATAGAGAGGCCGACAAGACACAGATTCTGGTTAATTTGAGAGAATTAGTCATTGATATAGTTATTTTTCCTTTCTCTTTAAATAGTATGCTTCAGTTAATTTAAGATGTGGCAGTAGGGAAAAGGTTTTCATCTTCTAAATTACCAGCCTACTTACATCCTTTTTTGTTTTGGATGAAAGGAAACCAGACACTGAGACTGGTAATTCAATTATCTTAGACACACATGAGCTATGACAGCTGAATGTTGCAAACAGGAAATACGTACATTGATCCAGGTTCTACGCTTGGACCACGGATAAAGAAAGGCACACGGATATCAAAGTCATATGGCATGGATTTCCCCTTGACCAGTCCAAACTGCCCAATATGGTAACCGTGGTCGGCGGTGTAGATGATGTACGTGTTCTCCAGCTCCCCCGTCTCCACCAGCATATTATACAACTGAAACGCAGCACAGGGACAAGTCACAGTCAACCCTGATGGCATAAGACGACGCTCAATCCTGTTGCCATGATTTCCCCCGAATCTTTTTTCCATTATTTTTAAAAAGCGAGAGTTACTTTAACAAGGCTGACATACATGAACCTTATCCACATTTTCTATTTGCTTACAATCCTGGAGGGAAAAAAATCCAATGGTACAGTTGAAATGTAACTTTTTTGAATCTGGTACATTCTACTTATTTGCTTGTTTGCTAAAACAAAAACAAAAACAAAACCCCACAGAACAACCTCTACCTCCAAACTTCATAGGCTTGACTTTGAAAATCCATTGTTAAAGCACATTTTAATGTCCTCACTCGTATCTAATTACCAAGGGTCAAAAACAGGCTGTCCCTGAGCCTGATCCAGCTAAATCTGGCTTTGGGCATGTCTTGCTTGGCTTACGCTATGTTTTAAAATTCAGAAAATTGCAAATAAAAATTTTTGTATTTCTCACTTATTTCAAAAAGTCAGAAGACCCGATGGTACTTGAGGCACATTTCTACACAGCAAAAACTAGCCAGAGCTGAGTAGTTGCTGCTTGCCTTAGCTGGGGCCCTTAATTTCACGTTCACCACAATCTGCATCATTCCTTACTGCCTTAGGCTGGACCTGCTTTGGTCATTTCCACCATTGGCTTAATTTCTGAGGGGATTTGCAAGTGTGGCTCCTGACTTATGAGGATTTGATTTTTCCCTCCTCTTTGTCACTGGCTCCGTAAGAACCAGTCTGCAGAGGCAGACAAAATGGGGCCAGGATAAGGAGGGATGATGAAGTCACTGAACATATATGCTCCCTCTCAAGATGATGTTGGAAAATGAAAAAACTAATGAGACAAAACAAAAAACCCAAACAGGATTGGCAAGAACGAGTCTACACAAAGGAAGTTGGGCCAAAAACTATCTCTGAGGGAGGTTCACGTGCTTACCCTTTCCACAGAATCATCCACTGACATCAAAGTCTGGAGCCTTTTGCGCTGTAGAATGTTCGTAAATTCCATGTGGATGGGCAGCATTGGTCCTGTGTACTGCATAATCCAGTGTTTATCCATATTTGGTGCATAGTTATAACTAGGAGTTCTGAAAATATCCAGAAAGGAATCTTACTATACATTTTTTACTTAGTCATTTGGGAAAATATTTCAAGTTAAAGGTTGTGCAATAATCATTTAGGAAAAATAATTTAGACACTGCTAAAATATGTTTCTCTTATAAGTAGCTTCTCTTTGTGTTTATCATAGGGAGATCCGAAGTCTTCACCACCCCAAACAGCATGTATCTCTCTAAGGTATATAAATTCAAACTTACAAAACCAAGACTGGTAGTTGAACATGTATTAATAATTAGTTCAGGTTCATTTGGGTTCATTGAATAAAATGTGTAAGAAACACATCAAGATGATTATAGTTATGTTACAAATCTATAGATAAAACTCAGTAATGTAGAAGGAAATGTTCTCATGTGATGTTAACTCATAAACATTTTATTGCTAATTAGGCTATTAAATATAGTTATAAATATACACAAAAAAACACACATTTTGTTACACAAAATGATGATGAATCATAATTTCTGCACTTTTTTCTCTTGAGTTTATTAGAGTATTTTATTGATTACTTAAATATATTTAGTCTCTTTGAGTTTTTCTTGTTCTTAAACTTGTATATAAATGCCATGAAGTTAATTGGATTTGCTGGAATTATAACCAAGTCTACTTTTGCAATATACATTTTTATCAATAAAGCTATTCATTTAATAAATCAATATAGGTACAGGGCATAATTTTTGTTAACCACAGGGAAGTGGGTCTTACTGTTCTAGGACAGGTTAGTTCAAGTTTATATTTAATTTATCGCAGAGATCCAAGCGATGTCCCCATGCATTCCACTGGGGACTCAAAAAATATGTCAACTTCTTCTTGAAGTCTTACCCAATTTCTTTGAACATTAGATGTTGTCACCTCACACTCTATGCTAGAGCAATTCTCACACTAAGAATTATTTTTTTATATTTGAACTCTCCAACAGACCATAATCTACTTGAATCTTCTCCTTAAATGTTATTAAGCACATAGAGGTTGTTTAATGTTAAAAACTTAGTATTTGCCATGTGTAAGGTATTGTGCAAGGTGTTTTGTATACAGTAACTCATTTAATTATCTCAGCTGTTCTGGGAAATAGGTTTATTAGCTCTACTTTATAGCTGAGAAAATCAAGGCTTAGTAAAGTTAAGTAAATTTTCCAGATTAACAAAGTTAGTAGGTGGTAGAAATAGGACTGGATTCCAAAGCCATTTGCTTTAACGAAATGAATGAAAAGTGAAGGGAGGGGTGCTTCCTACATCTGAGATGGATTTTGATGTGAACCACAACTTGACAAATAGTCAGCCTCACAGAACAAGCAACAGTCCATGTTGATTGAGAAATCCGATTGCCAGTCTCTGTTCTGGGGAGGATCCATCAATGAAAAATTATGGATAATGATGACTGAAGGTGACCCTGTGCCATTACTTATATTAATGAAACCAGAGAAAGAGTCAGTCACTGCTAGCCCAGTGATTTCTGTAGTCTCCACTGAGCACTTCGCCGGTTCAGCGGTGATGTGAATTTCCCATGGGGAAAACTTGGAGTTTCTGAGATACATGGTTATAGACCGGAACATTTCCATGCACACTGGGCCATAAAAATGCCACCTGTTATTATACAGTTTATTCTGCCAGTAGGTTTGCAGAACCTCTCTTTTGATAGTAGAAAATGCTAGTTTGGGACCATTAGCCTTCCTGGTACACAAAGTTAGCTTGACGACCAGTATGGATGCTGGTTACCTAGCAGAAGCACAGCAGCACAAACACTAATATACTATTTAGCTCTGAAGACACTGTCTTTAAAAGTGTACAAGTTATGCTCAGAAGTGTAAGTCAACTCCTGTTTAAAAAGACAAGATTTATAGAGCAGAAAAGAAGATGTGGCTCAATTTGCTCATCTGTATATGGGGCTAATAGCACCTGTCTTAAAAAGTCGTTTTGAAGAACGACGACTATACATACATATCATTTAAAAATGAGTTTCCTCCATGAGCCAATAAACAACTTCTGAATAGGTAACTGGATTAAAGAAATTCCATGGTATTAAAAACCAAACTCTGCAGGTATCACTTGTCATTCTTTTTAACAGAAACTTTCAATATAAACTTTCTTCTGCCTACCAAGTAAATGATTCATGAACCAAACGGTCCCATTTTTGGCCTGAAAGGGTTCCTCATATCTGAAAGTAAACCACAGTCAGAGGGAAGTGGGGAAGAACTTAAACTCGTGTTTCTTATTCTTCACGCAGCGTGTTGCGTTACAAACAGGATTAGATTAAGAGGTTGAGAAGGAGGAGAGAGGGGCTTCTAAATTCCCTTGCAAAGGGCTTTTCACCCACAGGGGTAGTTTGAGGTCAGAGAAATATAGCAAGTTGGTAGTGAAATGCCCCCTAACCATTTACTGATATGCGCCCTGAAAAAGAATACAGCTATAAAAGATTACACACAGGGGTTCTTTATAATATCTAAACATCCTCCTCTTATTGCCTTTGATGTTGGGTTGGCTTAATTTAAAAATAAATCTCGTTGACTTTTTTAAAAACCACAAAACCTCAACACAAATAAAAATTACAATAGGGAACCGAAATGCAGGCTCACAGCGGGCAAATTAAATCTCCCACCAGTTACCTTGATGTGCTTGGCATAGTAACACCTCACTTTGAGGAACAGGCAAGGTTGCAGTAAATTACAAGCCTCAAATTGGACGCCCGGATTTATAGAACGACATATGTTAAATCTGGCTTATATTAAAAGGGAGAGTTCAGGGCCTCTTGTCAAAGCTGTCCTCCCACCTCCCCCTTTATTTTTCTTAATTTCTTGATATGGGAGATGACCCACGGCTCTGGGGATGAAGTCCCAGGTGGGATCTCAGCAGGCAGCAGGGAGAGGGGTGTGCATCTGCCTTTTAAAGGAAGACAGACTGCCACAGCTTCCCACAGAACAGCAGCTGTTCCGGGACCTGCAGGTGGAAGGTCGGGGGTCGCTGGAATTGACAATGTTGTTGAAAAGTGATCTTTTGCCAAAGGCCTTTGCTTGCCTCCTGCTGAGGTCTGCCAAATTCCTGGAAGATGCAGCCCTCTGTTCCCCAGTGATAATTAAGGCTTGCTTCCCTAACTGAGGGCTGACTTCCAATTATTCAAACAGGGCCTGCAGTGGTGAGCTGGAACACAAGCCATCCAAAGAAACAGGTAACTCTTTTAGGAAAAAGTAGAAAATCACACATTCAACGATTCCAGAATGTTTTGGAATCAGACCCAAATTCTCATCCCAATTCTGTTACTTAGTAGTATGTGATCCTGGACAACTTTTTTTGGCCTAGGCCTCAGTTTCCTCATCTATATAATGGGAATAACAACTTCAAAGAGTTCTTGTGAGAGTTAAACAAAGATTTCTGTGACTCTGGGACCACATCATGCACACACTTACAGGTAGCTGGAAAAGAGCTTATGGTTTAACAGCTCATTTGATTGCTGTGGCAACTCTGAGCACTTGGCAAGGCATCTTATTCTCATTTTACAAACGAGGAAGGAGAGTACACAGAGGAGCCCAGGAAGAATGCACCAGGCAGCTCTCGGCCTGGGCTGCTTCTATGACATCCCACTGACCTGAGTCCAGAACCACAGACCCCAAAAAGCGCCTCAAAATCCCAGTCACTAGAAAGGAGAACTGAGACATACATTTCTTCCTATCACAAGTCAGTCCTAAAATCTGTAGCTTTCATCCCGATTTACAATCTTAGCTGCTCCTGCTTCCCACTCAGCGACCTCCTTATCAGTGCTGGGCCTACTTGTGTTGCAAATGCAGAATAAAGTCTGACCCTTGGAGGCACACTGGATGCCTCAGTGACAAGGCATATAGCACTGGCTATGGCTTTAAAATTGAGAGGGCAAAGAATCAAACCAGTTTTTGAGTTTCACTTGCTTTCTTAAACAAAATAATCTGGGTTGGAGGTATATGTGCCTGGCCTGGTAAGACTTTCTGTTGTCTCTTAAATAAGAGCTTTACCTAGAACTAGCACTCTGTACCTTTATCCTCCCAAGAAAACATACCTGTCATCCTCCATAGGCTATTCCCATATTTAAAAGTTTTTTTTTTTTTACCATTTTAAGGTTGTTTATTATGCATCAGAAACTATGACAATTGGCTACTTGGGAAATTTGTGGTTTCCTTCCCTTTTCTTCTATGAGAAATATTTGCAGCAGTCATATTTAAAAGTTTTGACTTTTCCCACCAAGGTTTCCCTGTCTATTGGTTTTCTCTAGTCATTGCTTGTTTGGATTTATTGCTCAGCACACCAGGTTGCAGATACTTTAGTCCATTGCATCTGCAAGCTCAACCTTCACCACCATGACAATCCTCCCTGAAGTCTGATTTTCTTTCCATTACTGCTTCATGACACAACAGGAATAAAAATTCCGAAAATCAATAATGTCACCTTTCTTTTTGTTGGGTGGGTATTTGAGGAGCATAATTCTTACTAGCAAAGAAATAGTTTCAAGAAATGCACATGTTGTACATTAAATCCATACTTGGGAAATTGCAAATAATGTAGCAGTTCATTTTTACTGCGGATGGCCTTTGCTGTCACTCCAGTGAAAAGTAATATATTTCTGGTGGTTTGTGTCTGAACATGTGTTTTCTTCATTTGTTATTTGGTCTCAAACAATAACAAAAACCCTAATGATCTAACTCTTAAAGGGTACTGGTAGCAGAACCATCATTCTCTGAGAAACGCAATAGGCCTCAATTCCCAGAATAAGCCAGTTACACAGATTTAAGGTGCACACTCAAACCATTAAGTTGGAAATTCTATACTTAATCTTCCAAGCCACACCGTCTCAATTTTCACTAACATTGAACTTACTTAATTGACTTTGCGGAGATATTCCCCACCTGAGTTCAAATGTCTTTAGAAAGGTAACATCTGAACACATGCAGGATAATACCAAACGCTCTTGATTATAGGTATATAATAAAAATAATTTACAGAGTCTTTTAATGATGCTATAAACACCAATTAGAATTGTGCAAATATATAGAAACCACATCTAATATTAATTGTGACTGTGACGTGAATTGAACAAGCCCGGTGTAGTGAAAAGATAGATCATCTGGGTCCAGCAGAATTGAGTTTTGGCTTCCATTTTGCCCCGAACTACTCATGTGACCTGGGCAAAGCCATTTGAGCCTTTGTTTTTAAAAAAATAGACTTTGGGCCTTCATTTTTTAATCTAAGAAATTGTGGAATTAGAGTATCTCTAGGTGTCCTTTTAATTCATAAAACCTATTGTTTAAATATTTTGATAGCATTTAAAATGTTTTAACGTAAGCTAGTTGGTGAGGTTAACATGTTTATATTCATTTGGTAAACAAAAACGAACTGTGCTTGGAAGGTGTCAGGAGCTATGTTCGCCAGGCACCGGGAGGTTAAGAGATGAAACACTTTTGTCCTTGCCTTGGGGACAAAGCTGCCTTGCATACCACCAGAGCAGCGTTTGCATGATATTTTATTTGAATGCTGCCCCCTGGAGTTGTGCAATTGGACTTTAGGGATCTGGCTAAACAACCAACGCTGATCGATGGGATATGTAGTAAACCACCCGTACAGAGAAGAACAAAGTAGGAATAATAGAACAGGGAACAATTAGTTCTGCCCGAATCAGAAATTTTATGGAGAATTTAAATTTTTTTCAGCTTCAAAAGCATTTCCTTTCATGTATTTGTGGAAGAAAAGAGGTACAAATGTGCAAATTCTTTTTAAGGCAAGACATTCTTTTCCAGCTCTAGATAACAAAGGTGTTTGAAACACTTTGTCCTGTGGCTTACAGAGATAGTTCTTTGAACACACTATGTTTACACAAAAGCTCTGCTTTCAAAACAATTCTTGCAAATTAGTGGACATAGATTGTTCTACTGAGATCTTATATTTCACTTGGACCTGTGTGCGTGTGCGTGTATATGCACGTGCACCCAGTTACGCACATTGCCAGGTATGGGAAGAAAGAACTGCTGAACTACAACAACAACAGCAACTTTTTTTTAACTTGACAGGGGCATAGTTCATAGGCAGGTGATAAGGGAGTCCCTTAGCTTCCCATAGAATCACAGAGAATCTTCTCCTGGCATGGCTTTTGTCCATAGGTGCATATTATCACCTCGCTGGGGCCCAGGAGAGACAGGTATGTTAAAGCGAGGTGAGGATACAGCAGCCGGATGGGGATAGTGGGGAGATAATTTACTGCAAACTATAGTAGGTCTTAGCCAGAGCGAAGGGCTTTATAAGGATTATTACGTGCATTGTTACGACAGAGGCTTCCTCGGATTTCTCAGAGGCCGTGAGTGGTTGAGCTACAGTCTGATTAAACAGTCCCCCCTGTCAACAAGTGGTCGATAATCCGCTCTCATTCTTCTACCCTCATTTTGTAAAGCCAGCATGCCAGTATTGAACTGGCTTCCTCTCTTCGCTGGGAATAACAAACCCGCGGAAAGATGATACATTCGCCCCAGTCCGAGAGGGTCAGATAGCTATAACCCCAGGCCAGATGAAAGGGATCCCTCCGGGTGATGCCCGACCACCAAGGAAGGAGATCCAAAGGCGAGTGTTCACATTACTCGTGGCACCGCAACCGCAGAGTCTATGGCTTCTTGCTCTGTTTTCACAGGGCCTGCCAAATATTTCTGCAAAGTACTTAACTTCTTGCATCCCTTTGCTTGAATGTGTCGCTAATGTTTTTGCCAAGGAGGCTGGCCAGTTAGTAACTCCATGTACCACAATCAGTAGCTTGTCTTCGATTTGTCTCACTCCTTTTGTCTGAGGACTGAACTCTGAACCTGGGCACTAACTCACTGCGACACGGGGTGCACACGCACTCCTTCCAGCCCCTTCCTCCAGCAGCAGCCCGGGAGACCTTTACAACAGAGATGCCAGGAATTCATGGCTCCTAAGGCCTGCAGGAGACGCAGCGAATCTCCACATTCCCAAAGCCCAAAGCTTAGCAGCAAAGGGAAACTGAATCCCTCAACCAACCACATAAATTTTCATTTTCTGTGGCTAAGGGTGTTCTCCAAACTGGCACTTGCCCATAGCACACATTTGCACCTGGAAAAGATAATGCGGCCCAGATTGGTGCTTATCCTGTCTGTTCTTTTAGAATGGCCAGGTGTGAGAGGCTCATCATAAAGTGAGTTTTAGCTTGTCGAGAGATTTGTTATGTCACCATGGACAGGCATCAACTTGTCATTTCTCTAGCTGCTTCCCCTGTACCTTAGGTCGAACCATGTGAAATTGCACTTTTTTGTAGGCCAAGAAAGATGGAATATTGGCAGTTTCATACAGTTCTTCTTAATAGAAAGAATCAGTAAGAATTAATACGTATGAAGTAGCTTCTATGTCCCAGGCCCTATATGGGAACTATAATTGTGATGTCTTTCTTAACTTCATTCATGACATCACATCAAGGTGCTAATATTGTCCCCATTTTACCGATGAGACAATGGAGGTTCCCAGAAGTTAAAGAAAGCACCCACAGGCTTAGTGAGGACCTGGGAGACAGGAAACCAGGCTTGTTTGCCTCCAAGGCCTGAATACTTTCCATTCTGCCACATGTAGATATCGCTCCATACAAGGGCATAGATGGTTCATTTGAACTAAAAAGAAATACCTGAATCTATTTGTTGGTGGAAATGACTGAGCCATCTCATATTTTGTTACCACCCTATTTAACGACCTCCAGTGATTCTCTGCTTGCAGTTGCATACAAACCCGCTGACGTCCTCAATATTCTACAACAGTTTCTCTTTTAGGCTTTATCCTTTCTAGCCTTATTTGTGGCCCATTCTCCAGTTTCCAGGTTACATCTGAGATCACCTTCCTATGCAGTGACCACTTGTCCCTGCCATGTTCTCTTCCTGAAATCATCTACCTAATCTCTACACAATCATCTGCAGAAACTCTTGGTCCATATACTTTCCTGTTCCCCCACAAGCTGGGATTGCTTCTCCCTCCTAACACCAGAGCCCTGTGGATTTCTGCTCTGTACTTGCTACTCTGGTAGTACTGGTGATATGGCTATTCGGACACCCCCCTGTCTTCCCCCTAGAGCAGGGGTCAGGCTAGACGTATTCTGTAAAGGATGATAGTCATACAGTATCTGCCCCAACTACTCATCTTGGCTGTTCTATCGTGAAAGCAGCCAGAGGCAATACACAAATGAATGAGCAGAGCTGTGCTTCAACAAAATTTTATTAACAAAAACTGGTGGCAAACTGAATATGGACTGCGGGCCCCAGTGTATCAACCCCTGTCCTAGATTCTTGGTCCCTAAATGTTAGCGAATGTGCCTTCCTCATGCTCGTATCCCTGCTGTGCTGTAAGAGTGCCACAGGGACACTAAATCCATACATATTTGTGGAACTAAATGAAATTTCCAATTGCTGGAATCAGAAATGCTTTTTTAAAAGCTATTGTTGAGAACTCTGCAGACACCTCTCCTCATGCAATTATTGTCTATACATGCAACAGAGCTGTCAGAACCTCTTGACCTACAGCTAATTTCCCCCTAAGCTTAGGACCTTGCCTGGAAGCTTCAAAGGCAGGCTGACTCCCAAGGAGCCATAAAACACCCTATTTTGTCAACTCCTCCTCAAGCTCAGTGAAACACTCCCTCGTAAGGTTTACAGTTGTAGAAAGTCACCTGAGGCTGGGATTCTGCTAATGCAACAAAGGAAGCTACACAAAGTGATTTCTGATTCAACAGAAACGAGAAGAGGTGGATTTCAGGGTACTGAAGAAACTCGTAAGACTTTTTCCTTTCATTGAATCAGTTGCCTACTAAATTTGTAAGTGAGCTGTGTTGGAGAGCCACTTGCCACATGTGGGCTTCATTCATGGATTTAGTTGCAGAGTCTTCAGAAGCTTAAATGATCTGCCCAGGGGGTTGACTCCAAAACAGAATGGCTCATCCAGGCCATATTCCTTGGGTGCGAGGACAACCTTTTTTATGTGTTGGCAATATTTTAGCATTAAAACACTTCCATCCTTTAAGTTCCGGGGCATGCTCAGTAGGTTACCTACCTTGCCTTCAAATGCATCCTTGGTTCCTGCCCTAAGACAGCTCTGACCTCCTTCTATCTAGTCTACACCACTTGATATGATAGAGATGATCTATATGCTACTGACCAGGAGTCATCTTCAATTAGCTACAATAAGGTACCAAAATAAGAACATTAAAAAAAAAAGTTGTCCAGGGATATTTAATGACTGGCACCTAGACAGCCTTCGGTAGTTACTTATCTATTTTGGTAAGGTTCTTCCTGTCTGGGGTCTTGGCTAACAATCAGTGTGGATGAAAAGAGATGGTATTTAAGCACAAATAGATTGAGAACCAATTTTGGAGGTTTAGTGATAAAGGAAACAGATATCAGTTTTCTGTTCCCTGCCTCTCTGATGGCCAAGCTTTTGGGAGACACAGACAAGATTGCATGCTGACTGCAATGGCTGGGAAGAAACCGTGTTGACAGAGGAAACAACAAAATCATGTTCTTTGCTGCCAAAGCATCCAGACTTGTCCACCCGTGGCTAGTCGGCAGGCTTCAGCTCTCTGCTCTGTGTCTCGTCCCCGCCATGCCATCAGCCCTCTCCCGGGTGCCTCCCCACCCTCTCCTCTCAAAAAGAAACACGAGGTTATGTTAAAGCTGTGAGCTGAGAAGGCCTCTTGGGCAAGCCACTCAAGCTGCTTTCTGCAGCAATCCTAAGTGCACATCTGCGGCAAAGCTGCACAGTGTTTGCCTGGAAAATAAATCCACGTTTCTATGACCGGACCGGGGGTCTCCACTCTGCTACCATGAAAAGCATACCATTTGATCATTATTATTATTAGATCAGACTCGAGAGTGTTATTTAAGAAAACCGAAGGGAACTCTTGTTAAAAACTGCCCCCATTTACCCTAAGCACGTCTCTTCCTTGCCACATAGCTTCTTGTAAATGCTGCAAATGTGATTCCTAATCCAAACACCCAGACGAGGCCCTTTATTTCAGGCGCAGTGGCTCTGCCTGTTCCACGCTCTGCACATTAGCTACCCTCTCACGTGGAAGCCGGTGTTCCCGGACACGCAGCGTGGAAGGACACAGGGTAGAGGGGAAGAGAGGGGTGGGGAGGGAAGGAGAGGCCGCGCTCGGCAGGTCGCACAGTTGAGGTTACTACTCACATGTGTTGGGACGCATTGGGGTACAGTTTTGAAAACTGTGGGGCTGAGTCCTCTGGGCCGTGGGGCGCCGCGTGGCTGATCACCATCATAATGGGCCTATGGGGATACATTCTCTTAGACATTTTGAAGTAATTAATGCTCTCGTTAGTGATTAAGTCTGTGAAGTAGTCCTGAAACATACATTTGACACAAAACAAAAATTACAAAAAGTGACATTCATCAGATCGCATTTGAATAACTGCTTTGCTCAGAAGCAACTCATTGAATGATGAGGTAAGGTCTAAAGCAGGAAGGAAGACTCTTCCTCCCAAGACAGCAAAACAGCTCCAATAAGAGACAAAATCAGCTGCCAGTTATTTTCTGGGGTTGCTAGATGGATAACATGCAAAAACTTTATTTTAAGTAATGCACAACATAGCAATTAGGAAAGAAAAAAGTCGTGTTTGCCCAAGATAATGATTAATCTGGCCATACGAGTGCTAGAGCGCATGAAACACCGGATACATATTTCATTGTCAGGTTGCGTTGGCGTAATTCATTGGCAAAAAATTTAATTACTTCGAGGGCAGGAAACACCCACACCCACTTCAAATTTACAGTTGCAGAACACACACACACACACATACACACGTGGACAAAGGCACACACAAATGTACAAACACAAGAAAAGATCTTTTCTTCAAATTAAAAATTCACCTGTGGGAATTACACAACAATCACTAATCAAAGCCATGGCCCCAGTCTGGGAGCCCAGGGAAAAGCTGTAACATGTGATCAAAAATCTAGTTGAAACACTTGAATATGGGGAGCGGTTGGTTTCCTGCAGATTAGACTGTGTTAATTGCACAACTAAAGCAATACAGCTGCTGGGATTAGAGCCCGACGCTAATAAAATGACTTAACCCACAGTCGGGGTTGGGGGGCGGGTGATGCAAGTCCGTAAGGGGGAGGGAGGAAACGGAACGAAAAAGAAAGAGAAGATGAAAACTTAAATTAAACCACCTGCTTCCTCTAAGTGTGTATCACTGGCCTGGAAGTTCCAGTATAAACTTTATTCAGAAAGTGCCAGGCAGTGTTCACAATGTTGAAGACTTCCAGGCATGACTAATCACATGTTGTGGATTTAAGGACAAGAACAGCTGCAAAAGCAGTGTCAGAGGGACGAAATCTGTGTCACATGTCATTGTTAGGACAATGGCTATCCCCTTCTTCTTCCAAGGAAGTGTCTGTTTCATTCCTTTCCTCACTAAAAAAAAAAAAGATACATATTCTTTTTGGATACAATTGTGCTTGACGCTTAATCAGCTGTGATAATGAGCAAGTTACGCTGATTTAGTGTTTGGAGGAATCTTGATTACTTTGCTCTCCTTAGGACAACAGGGGAAGAAAGGTTAATAGCTTGAAAAGGAGCATGAAAAGCATCCCCACAGACAGAAAACCATGGCAGTAACGATTAGTACATGTGGTCTGCATCATTTGCATGCAACCAGTGTACCTACGGCTGGGAATGAGACCTAGGGAGAGTGGCTGAGCCACTGCAGGACAATTTTCCCTCCTCTTTGAAAATGAGGATGTTGCTCAAATTTGCCTCCAAGGTCCCTGGCAACTCTCAACTTTCATAAGTCTGGAAGCCTATTAGCAATGTTTGTGAATTCATTTGCATTCGTTGTTTTCTGAAGGGTTTGAAAGAGCAGGACTTACACCTTATCTCCCACGAAGTCCCCTGTGCTCAAATCAGGCCAAGCGTAAAGACAGCAATGTGCCCAAATTAAATCAATTTCCCTCTTTCTGGTTTCTACCAAGTGTTCTAGCCTGTTAGGAGAGGTTACTAGCTAGAGCAGATTCTCTGCTTCGTTTAGACAAATGAGGAAGAGATGGGTATGGCTGGAAGGGAAGGGGATATTTTAAGCAAATTAGCAGGCTACATTCAAAGATATTTTTCCCTTCGCTTATGATCTGAAAAAATTTTAAATTTAAATTAGCCATCACAAAACCTTTGTGAATTTTTAACTCAAATCTAGGATCCATTTGTCAGAGAGCCTTGCGACGTGTCCATTTCAGCGTCTATGAACTGATGTGGAAATCCTAGGATTGATAGCCTTGGAGACTTTTGTGGACTCTTGCTACTACGGGGCAGGTGTCCTTGTCACATATACTAAGCTTGGTCAGACAAGAGTAAAACCAAGCAATGTGGTTTTCCAAACTTTAATTATTGTACTTGTTTGCTCTTATTCTTACCTAAATCTGAAGCCACAGACAAAATATACTTTCACCCGAAGAAAAGTAAAACAGTACAAGATGAACATTTGATTACATGGACGAGTCCTGGGGGGAGGGGGTGTGAGGGACAAAAATTATCACAAGACAGAGCAGAGGATCCATTATTTTCTTGATGATACTTTCATTGAAGGCTGATTGCCTTTCATCCTAATGAGGGGAGAAATCACTATACAAAAGCAGTTTCCTTGAGAGTCTTTTTCTTGGCTAGAGTTTAAAATTACCTTAAAATTTCTCATGCTAACATTGCGAGAACATAGAAAGCCAATCTTGTGGATAGTTTAACTCATTGAAAATGGCTTTTCCCCATTATGCACAAAGTAAATTGATGCAGTGTAAAAGTGCCTGAAAATTACCTTTGCATAATCAAATCCATGCTTTTCTTTGATGCCATTGCGACAAACAGTGTAATTATAGAAACGAGAATTCTTGATTAATCCAAGCCATTCTCGCCACCCAGGAGGGATGTAGCTGCCATTATATTCATTGAGGTATTTTCCAAAAAAGGCTGCAATGGGAAAAAAGGGTTATCTTTTCATATGAAATAATTAGTCATAAATAAATGCATAAATATGAAATTACAACTCGAAAGAGAGATGGTAAAACAAAAGTTAACTTAGGTAATAGTAAATGCCAAAATAACATTAGTGGAAGATTTCGATCCTTTGGCAGAGTGAAACACACACATTTTTCTTTTGAATAAATATAAGTAGCACCCAAATACATGGATTATGGTTCAATAATATCACCATGATGATCATGGCACTCTGGGTGCATTTATTTCGTATGGTACTACTGGAGTAAAACCAGAATATACCCTTTTGTTAAGGTGATGTAATAATCAGAGAGGTTACCCAGTGTGAGATTTGGAATGCTACCACCAGGCAAGTATTGGAGAACTGAAAGTTCAGTCTTTGTGATAAAATAAGTTTTCTAACTTATTATTGGAGAGTTGTGAATTGTAAAAACACTATTGAAAAGCTTGTCTTTGTTTTCACATATCCAGAGAGCACAAATTTTCCAACCAGGGAACCATGGTCAGGGCTTTTATATCACATGCATTTTATGTCATCGGTCAAACGCCCATGTATGTTATGTATATTTTATGAACATGTATGTCTATTATTGATAATAATTCTGTCAACACAGAGTTACTGCATCGATGACTAATTTTCATACAATTATAGTAGAATAAAAGTATGTGTGTCACAAAAATGCCACAGTTCATTAAAAAGGCCCCCGGAAGGACTTCACATTTGTGACTTTGGCATGTCACGTCCAAGAGAGGCCCCTATGCAACAGGGCTGACTGGTTCTTTCTGAGCAGGTGACTACAGTTTGGTCCTCTGCTGAAGATGACAACAGGAGAGGAGTAAGGAGAGACAAAGGGAGGCTGGGATTCCAGGAACAAAAGGGGTTAGATCTTGATGTCAAATACCTTACAACCATCAGAAGGGTAGCCATGAATGTACTGCTGGGACACTTTTGAGAAAGAGGGTGCTATTTGTAATTATTGTAATTACACTAGGAAAGCAGGTATCAACAAGCACTATTCTGGGTAAAACTGAATGTGTGGTAACCCCTCAAGAATGAATGGCTAGAGAAAACTCTATTTTATATAAGTATGCACAGGTATATGTACGTGTGTGTGTCTGTGTATATGAGTATGCATACACACATGCACCTACACATACACACACATGTATGCATGTTTTAGTCTTTCTGATGTTATAAGGCTGTAACCTTTTGGTTTTGGGAGAGACCATGCTCTGTGGCCAGCCATAAGCTTTCCACATCAAAATCCACTTTCCAGCTTCATTAAGCAGGTTTTATAGGTGTCCCCAGTTACATCTATGGCAAAAAGTAGGTCCTGGAAGAGTGGTTTGGGATAACAAAAACGGATTCTAGAACTGAGGCACTTTATTGGCATTGGTCTTAAAGCACACAATTTTGTTTTTTGTTTTTTTGTTTTTTGAGACAGAATCTAGCTCTGTTGCCCTGGCTAGAGTGCCGTGGCGTCAGCCTAGCTCACAGCAACCTCGAACTCCTGGGCTCAAGCGATCCTCCTGCCTCAGCCTCCCAAATAGCTGGGACTACAGGCATGTGCCACCATGCCCGGCTAATTTTTTCTATATATATATTTTTAGTTGTCCAGGTAATTTCTTTCTATTTTTAGTAGAGACGGGGTCTCGCTCTTGCTCAGGCTGGTCTCGAACTCCTGACCTTGAGTGATCTACCCACCTCGGCCTCCCAGAGTGCTAGGATTACAGGCGTGAGCCACCACGCCCGGCCAAGCGCACAATTTTGAATCTTAAATTTAGTCAATGTACATCATTTTGGGTGTCCCTATGCCATAGCTATTTAGCTTGCTTTCATCTTTGATATATAACTACAGATGACCCCGACTTATGGTGGTTCAACTTCCAATTTGATGGCACAAATGCAATATGCATTCGGTACAATATTCAATAAATCATATGAAATCTTCATCACATTACTGTAAAATACTTTGTGTTAGGTAATTTTGACCACCTGTGAGCTAATGTAAGTGTTTGGAGGACGTTTAAGGTAGGCTAGGCTAAGTTATGATGTTTGGGAGTTCAGGTGTATTAAATGCGTTTTTGTCTTAACGACATTTTTGACTTATGATGATTTTATCAGGATGGGACCCCATCGTGAGTTGAGGAGCATCTGTACCTGTAGAGTATCTCCATCTGAATGTTTTATTTGCTCCTTAACACAATTGTCCAAAATGAAATTAACCATTTTCCTTTCAAATTTACTCCACTCCTTGGATGTGTCCTCTGAGTGGCACAATCCTTACCCTTCCCTGGTAACCAGGCTTGGCAACCCCAAGCGTCCTCTGATTCTACCTGCGTAGACCAGAAGCTTTGTGATGGCAAATGTTGCCTCTGCCTCATCTCTGTAGCCCTCTCTCCATCCTTGCACACAGTACAGGGCTCCATAATTTTTGTTTCCTGAACTGGGGCACACGGACCCAATGTGTTCTGGCCATTCTACAAGTTTTAGACTTTTAAAAGTTTGTGTTTTTACTTGAATTGTAATTTTTAAAAGCTAATTTGGTCTTCCAAATATTTTCATAGCATAGAGCTTTAGAGTTTCTGAAGCTGAAATTTCTTATTAGATTTTTCTTTGAACAGGGTCCAGACTCAAGTCTGAGAAATGTGGCGATGTATGTTTGTTGGATAAATGTTTATTTGTTGAATCTGTGAATGAGTGACTCAATCAAGGGGTCAGTCAGCCCATGGCTTGAGGATTCTGCCAGGGCTGCTGGGCAGGTTGATCAGCGTAGCGCAAAGCGTCAGAGGGTCTCACATCGGATGACTCAGCATTTCCCTCCAGGCTGACCACATGCAGTAGGAATTCTTCTACGAGGATTTCTTGTCTTTAGAGAATAACTGACCTTTCTACATAGAATTACAGGATGATTTTCCTTTTCCGACAAAATGCAACATGACTTCAAGCCACGGGCAGCAGACCAAGGCCACACCCCACCAATGTTTCCTCGGAGGGGACTGTTTCCAGGAGGCTTGCACTTAACAACCTCGAGCCCAGCACTTTCCTCTGGCTTCCTCTTCATTTCGGGGATTTATCCCACTTTTCTCTCCTTTCATTTTCAAAGAGATAAAAGAGCATGGTGGTATAGGATATAAACCCTGGTGCCAGCCTGCCTGGGTTCAAATCCTGGCTCGGTTACTTGCTAGTTGTCTGTTCACAGGCAAACTACTTACACTCTCCCTCCTCCAATTCCCTCCGTAAAGCCCTGACGTGATGATGACTATGGTGGCAGGACTGTTGCGAGGAGTTAATACACACGTAAAGTGCTTAAAACAGAGCCTGGCACATAACAAGGGCTTATTTAGTGCTGCTGCTACTAGTATCGTTATTAGCATCACCATTTTCATTATCCTTCTGACTTTGTCCTTGGATTTTAAGTCATTTACCATTAGCAGTGTAAGGAAATCTTACTCTGTAGAGTTCCTCACTTGTGCCCTCGAACACATCTCTTGGGAGGTTACATACTTTCTTCCCCAGTGACTTATTTTGTGGCAACAAATTCTCCTCCATTTGGCTCACATTTTCCTGCTTAATAAGTTTTAATTTTTTTTCTGCTCCTTTTAGGTTGTTTTTTTTTCCTTCTCCATGTCCAGTCATTCCTGTCCTTCCCTAATTGTTGTACTTCTTAGGTTATTTCGCACTGTTTTCTACCCATTGCCATGGCTATTACCCTCTGCCTTAACCCTTCCCTTGTAAACTAGTCCTTCGAGTCCCTTAATAGTCCTTGTTTTTTGCCTCAGAACTCCCTCCAGGTTTTCGGTGTCTTGTGTTAATGGAGTGTAAAGAATGCTCTCGGTATTCCAGATGTGTCCTCACCCATCACACTTGTTCCAAGACAGGCCGGGACCTCGTGCGTCATAATGCAGCACCCAGCGTTGTCGGCTCAAGTTACTCTGGCCTTTTTTGTTGCCTCATGACATTGAGACTCATTTGTAATCACCCCTGGCCTCTTTCAACATTATGCTTCCTGGCAGCGCTCTGCAATTGATTACCTAGGCTTCTAATTATTTTCCTCCAGATGTATTAAATCTCTCTCTCCCTCCCTACGGCGAATTCCATTTTCTTGCCTCTACTGCCATTATGTCTGTGTATAGGTTAGGCGTAGTTTGAAGGTTTTCTTTCCTTTGGCATTGGCGATTCAACACAACCCGCCCCCCCGAAGAAAACAACCCCAAGGCAACTAAAAAAACCTCCAAAACAATCGCTTCTTTTGGATAGCATGAAACACTTCCCTTCGCAGCTGTCTAAGAAGGTGGTGGGGGTTGGGTGACAGAGAGAAAGATCAGAAAGCCCTGATTATAATTATTGTTGGCTGTAGGCCATGTTACTTCTGTCTAGGACCACCTGTTACATAATCCTTAGAAAAATTTCCTGGAACTATCTGAAGCAAAGGCATTTATTTTTAAGTCAGCAATAGCGACTATACAAAAGATATGATGCTAAGGTGAAGTCAAATTTTATTTAACATTATCCAGTGATATATTAATTGAGATTTTACTTCATGTACTTGATAGACTTGGGGTGGCAGATTTTCATGGTAGTAACTATATATACACATAATTTTGAATCAAGTTAAAATTATAATTTATGTTAGTTTGTATACAGGAGTCTGTTTTCCCCAACTAGAGTGTAAGTCTAGTGAAGACAGGAATTTTACTTTATATTTCTTCCTATCCCAGTGTCCAGTATAGTTCCAAGAACACTGTGGTTCAATAAATGTATGCTCTATCTCATGTTTATGTACTTATCAAGAATCTATAATACCATACTCCATAAAAATAAGATTGATTTATCTTACTTTGTGAGCTCTACATTTAAAAACATCCCATATTAGAGAATAAAAATACTTGTTATAAATAACACAAATTTTGTAATGGAAAATGACACGAAATTAAAAAATAAGTAAATTTGTCTAAATTGATTTATTACAAAAGAGTTCTTTACAAAAAGATTTATTGTAGATCTGTATTAAATATTGCTCCTTCCACCTCAGTGATACGAAGTAGAATTGGTGACTAAAATTTAATCCATATGTGATTTTATGTACCTTGTGTTACAACTGTAATTTATATACTGCAATTTTTAAATGAATCAATATAATAATTAGCATGAGTATAATAAAGTTACAATGCACAGTAATTTTGGACAAGAAAGAAAAGTTAGGCAGCATTCTAGGCCACTCTGCATTATGTAGGTTGGAAAACTGGCCTGTCCCAGTCCGCGAAACAAATCAAGGGCAGAGTAGGATGTGACTCCAGCTCTCCTCAGTCCAAGTTCAGGGTTTTTTCCAATACCTGATGCTACCTCTCAACTGTGGATAATAATTTCTACCTTAAAACTTATGCCAAGTTATATATTAATGTCTATACCCTCGTAAGAAATTTAAACTAATTTGTTCTTTGGAGCAGATTTCAGGCAGGATATTCATTTTTATGATAGATAACCCAATATCATTCCCACTTCACTTGTCAGAACATAAAGTGCAGCAGACATGTTACTGTATTTTCCCCTTCTTGAACATTTAAGCTCTTGTAGACTCATATTTTCCATGAGTAAAGTTAGAAAAATTTAGACTTTAGCTGGTCCAAAAATATGCCTCAGTTCTGTAAAAGAAAAATCATGTCATACAACGGTAAATATAATATTGGATCAATTCAATTCATTTAAATCCGTGGATGCTGGACACCTCCCAAAGTAAGCCTCCTAGTAATTTGTCTTCTTTGAGTTGTTCTTCGTAAAACTTACTGCTGCTTTGTGCTTTTTTTCTAGATGGATATTTACATGTAATACGTATTTCTGTTTTCTTCATTATTTTTCTTAGGTTTGCAACTAAACGTTCCAAATAATAAATTGATTATTAGGGAAACAACAAAATATTATACATCAGCTTTTTCCTTACTAGCTTTTCCCCACTAGCTTAGTGTCTTATAAATAATTACATTAGTTTAATACCTACTCACCAATTCTCTTAATTTCTTAAGATGCCTGTCACTCATGTGCTTATTTGTCTATTTTCAAATGGGTCATTGTCCACACTAGGAACAGCAACTACTGCCACAAAGACATCTTTCTATCTAATTGTCTGAAGTACTTCAATGTTTTCCCATCAAAGATAAGTTTAAATTATATAGCTATCACTGCTATTTTAATCTTCCAATTTTTAATCTTTCTGATTTACTAATAGGCAAATCAAAATTTATTCTCCTGAGGGCATATTGTCCTTTTTCTATTCCTAAGCATTTGGGAAAATCTTTATTTCTCTCAAAGAATTCCTTTTATTTGGGAGGATGACTCTCTATAAATTCCGTTATTACCTAAGTGTCTAAACCCCTGGGAAGAAGGTTTGCTTTAGAATCAGACATGGTTTCCAGGAGAAGACACCTGACTTAAGGCTTACCAGGTAAGCCTTGTGGCATGAGGTCTCATTTCACTGTAGACCTCACTCTTCAGGTAAAGGCAAAACACTGCACAGAGCCCTGAGGACCAAGGTCCTGGTGCCTGCTCTTCCCATTAGAATGTCAGGTCTGTGACTTCAGCAGTCACCCTAATCTGGTGGGTATAAGTTTACTCCTCTAGAAATAAGGAAATTGAACTAACTTATCTTTGAATTTCAGTCAAGCTCCTTTAATCCACCTTAGGGTGGATGCAGCATAGCATCATTGAGAGAAGTAACAGAACACACTAGGCATCTTAGCGGCACTGGATTTGTTTTTATCCTGGTGACCCAGTGAACTGTACAATGGGTGGTGTTCCATTCTTGCTTTTCTCATCCAGATGCTTACTTCCAAAGTAGCAACCTTTCCTTGCAACTCCACAGTGAGCAGGCTGTACGCCAATCTTTGCCTTGACTTTCACTACTTTTATGCTTTGCTTCTCTTTGCCAGGGTCCTTACTGTTCTGTGTTGTAGGTATCTCTCTAAGGCATTTTGGACCGAGGCAGGATAGAACCACATGTCAGTAAATAGCATGTGGAAAGAGGAAAGACTGGAGTCAGATGTGCTGAGTTGGTTCCACCACTGACTAGCTTGCGACATTTCACAGCCCTCCCAAGTCTCGGCTTCTTCAGTGGTAACAAGGGTGAATCCTTTCTTTCAAGGTTGACATAAGAATTAGGGGAGACGACAACAAAAAGCAATTCCCTTCTTTTTTTTATCTTTCCTGATTTAGTCCTGAAGCAAATTAGGAAACTTTAGTTGACTGCTCTAACTCCGGGGTGGGCTCTGTCTCACCCTGTATCTCTATTTCTTATGACTATACCATTTGTATTACTCTGGACATGTGAGTGCCCCAACCCTTCCTCTCCATATCTGCTGCTGGGGTTAAATTATAGGGAGCCTGACAGTTGAAAGGCACTGATTCCACACACTTCCCATGAGCAAAACACAATTTGGTGGTTAAAATCAGGAACCAGGCACTAGGGAACTGTTTCTGATTCTGTTTCTGAGCTGGTCAAATGATATCTGAAATCCCTACCTTTATGAAACAGAGCCAAGTGCATTTGCCATCTATGAACTCTACAGGGATGTTTGATGGATTTGCAAATTGCTTTAGAGTCCTCAGATGAAAGGTGCTATAAATTTAAATCACTAATGTGAGAAAACACACTCAGGATAAGGCACTTCTAACCTCTCTGTAACCTAGTTTTTTTCCTAAACATAAGCAAACACCCTTGAGAGTCACAGGATGAGCTTCTTCTGTGAGTAGAGATCTTGAGATGCCTGTGAATGATAGTCCTATCATATGCACGATCAATATTTCTATCCATAAATAACAAGTAGTAAGTGCTTGCAGGGTGCTCTGAAATAAAGCAATGGCCGCATGCTTCCTAAGTCCAGTGGGAAAGGTTAATTTCGTTTTTAAAAGAGATTTAAGAGAATATTTATCTGAAATCCTTTACTTTTAAATCTTCAAAATAGAGAATTTATAGGCCTGAAAATCATTTCCAACAAGCTTTAATAATATCTTTAGTTTTTATGACCAAGTCTAGGTGGTGCTGAAAAACAAAAACCTGTTTTTGCACTGCAGCCCTTCTGTCAGCAAAGAAATGCTCTGCAAACCCAAGGCCAGCATCTACATGTTGGGAGGATAAGGCTTTGGGGGCAACATTACTGGAAGGAGCCTTGCTTTTTTCTCAGAAAGACTGGCATGATGTTCCCAACCCCTCTTGAAAGAGGTCCCCAATTTTCAAAAGACCAGCTAACCAAAACCTCTTCTTGCCCTATGTAGGTTAAACATTGATAGTAGGTGTAGCAGTTAGGATGCCTTCCTCTTCTGGAAGATAGAAGTGAACATCTGAGACGTTAAAATGACCATGACTAAAAAAAAAAAAAAATGACCATGACTTAAGCTAAAGTAACTTTTAAAATCCTATTAATTATAGTGCAACCACTATGGAAAACAGTATGGAGGCTCCTCAAAGACCTGAAAAAGAACTACCATATGATCTGGCAATCCCACTGTTGAGTATAAATCCAAAGGATGGGAATTCAGTGTATTGAAAAGATATCTACACTCTCATGTTTATTGCAGCACTATTCACAATAGCCAAGATATGGAATCAATCTAAGTGTCCAGCAATAGATGAATGGGTAAAGAAATTGTGGTACATATACACAGTGGAATCTTATATGGCCACAAAAAAGAATGAAATCCTGCCATTTGAAGCAACATGGATGGAACTGGAGAACATTATGTTAAGTGAAAGAAGCCAAGCACAGAAAGATAAATCTCACATGTTCTCACTCCTACGTGGGAGCTAAGTATTAGAAATAATTGATCTCATGGAAACAGAAAGTAGAATGATGGTTACCAGAGACTGGGAAGGGTAGCTGGGAGCGGGGGATAAAGTGGGGATGGTTAATGGGTGCAAAAATTAGATAGGTAGAATGAACAATATTTGATAGCACAACAAAATGACTATAATCACTATCTACCTATAACAATAAGTTAGGGTATACTTTAAAATAACTAAAAGAGTGGAATTGGAATGTTCCTAACACAAAAAAAAATGTTAAATGCCTGAGGTGATGAATACCTCAATTACCCTGATTTGGTTAATTCACATTGTATGCCAGTATCAAGACATCACATGTACCCTATATACAACTATTATGTACCCATAATAATTAAATAAAAAATCATATTAATTATAAATGAATAAATAAATGAATCAATAAGGTATATCATCAGTTTATTCATTCAGTTATTCATTAATTCAATAAATAATTTTAATCATCTACTATGTTCCAGACCCTAGGGTAGGTACTAAAGCTGTTTGAAAATATTTTTCACTGAAACAAGAAGCAGGAATTTACCAACATCTAAGAAAAGCCTCAAGTTGTGCCAGGATCCCTGGCGATTTGGGAAGTTGAGGTAAGCAGGTAAATGGAAGAAAAGTTCTTCCATTTCAAGTTATCCTGGAAGATTCCAACTGCCGGGTGCTCTGATGAGAACAATACTTTCATATTGTGTCCACTGGAATTGTTCTGATTTTTCTCCATGGGATCTCTCATGGATACATTGTTCAGAGTAAAAAGTAAGAGATGGGAAAGATATTGACAGAGAAGAGAAATGCTAGACTACTTCATTTAGGGACTTACTGGGACTTGATGTATTTCATCACACAATGCACTTTCCTGTGTCTAAGACGTATTATCGGAGGTTATGGGGCTAGAGATATCATCCCTTACCTGTTCTGTAGCCAGTGTTGTTAAGATACACAGCAAAAGTTCGAGGCTCATGCATTGCCTGCCATGAGGGTGAAGAGCAGTTCTCGTTGTTGGTGTAGACGTTGTGATTGTGCACATACTTCCCGGTGAGCATGGACGACCGCGACGGGCAGCACATGGGGGTAGTCACAAAGGCATTGGTAAAGGTGGCCCCCCCATGTTCCATAATCTTTCGCGTTTTGTTCATGACTTGCAGGGACCCTGAAAGGCACAATGCCAGCGTTGTTTAGCAAAGTGCAGCACACGAATGCCCTTTATATGGTGTCACGCAGTGCCTCTGTTTCCCTGATTTATTCATTTCCCTCCCTCTTGGCTTGAAAGAGTCTATAATTTGATCAGCTTTCATTTCTAGAACAAAATTAGACATTTGGGATCCTACCATCTCAAGCATTTTGCAGAATAATAAACACACTTCTCTCCTTAATCACAAAGAAAAAAAATGCAGGCTAATCTGGTAATTAAAGCTAGAATTTTAGATATGGAGCAGGCTCAAAGGCCAGCAGCCCTTTGAAGATTCCTGGAGAACAAAAGCCTGATACACAAAAAATCAAAAGCCCCAGCCCACCCCACGTGCAAATGCTAGTGACTGCAGAGATTGCTAGATAGAGCATTTTAAGCACATGAAAGAGAAAAAAAATTTCCCTAAGTAAAAGTCCCACCAAAATGCTTATCTTTAATATTAATAATAAAGATTTCAATGTAACTTGGTATCTTCTAGCAAGCTCACCAAATGTCTGCCAGTTTTTTTATTAGGACAGCATAATCAGTTTATATTTTGACCTGTTTACCTGTAATTTTTAAAGATTGGTTGTTCACCTTTGAAAGAGCTATGATTCTATTGCACTCAAAAGGATTTGCATGGTTATAAAATATTCCATTTTAACTGTAAGGATGAAATAGTAACATAACATTGCTGAGAAAGAAGGGAAAAAAACATATTTCGATTACTCTATCCAGCCAAACACTGCAGCTGAAACACATCCAAAGACTGCAGAAAAGCACAGGCAGAATTCAATAGTCTTTTCAGGACTTGTCAAGAAATGCACCACAGAGCACTACAGCCAAGCCCACTGCATTTGAATCTCGGAGCCTCAGATTTCCAACTGGTCCCACTTCTTCCAAAGAAAGGAAGAAAGTCCATGTTTTCCAGTAAGGAAGGAAATCGTAATGCAAACCAAGCAAGCATTCAGAGCAGAATAGAAGTGTGCAACAATCCAAAAAGCCACAGTTAGCCCTGTAGCTTCCTACACTGGCTTTTACTGTCTGCATGACACATATGAGAACGGGAAGAAGGTTTCTAATTGGGTCTTATTAGAACTCCCTAAAATATGCTTCACCTAGAAGCACTTCTAACTGCTCTTTCTCTTCTAGTTGTCTTCAAGGGATCAGGCAACCTTTTGTAGTCAGTAAGTAACACGTCGTAAGCACCCACTTCATGCTGAACATTCTATCAACCTCCAATAGCACGCTTCACCCGTCTGACATTTTCTTCCTTCTTGTCTGCCACTTGGCCTCATCTCTTGTTCAGAACTCTTATTAAGCCTTCACTCGAGGTGCCTTCTATCCTCCTATGTACTGCTACCACTATGTACATGTTGCTTTACAAATATTCCCAAGGGATTTTTATACAGAGGTTCTCATCTGTAGAGTTTACTCCTGAAGTCCAGAGGCAGAGAATTTTCCATTTCTTTTGTTAATGCTACACTTGGAGGATCAGCCCAAGTGTGCCACTGGAGGCATGGGCAGGACGGCATGAGCCATGCTCTGGAGGTGGGAGGAAGCAAGTGGAGATACAAGAACAGCACATGGATTTCCTGGCATGAAAAGGAATATGGAGAATTCTCTCAATGAAATGTGGGGCGCAGAGTTAGCAAAGAGCTTGGAGGCTGGGTGGAGATGCTCAGATCTGACAGAGTAGACAAATTGAAAGCAGAATAGGTTCTTTGTCAAAGACATGAATGACGCCATTTTTATAGTAGTCTATGAGAGGCGTTGCTGCTGCCGTGGTGGTGTCTGGATTGAAGAGGGCACACGGCTGGTCCATCAAGTGTAAAGCTGAGAGGTCGTGGAAACCATCTGGTCCTGCAGGGAGAAGAACCCGGACTGCGCTGAGCCTCTGACAGAGCGACCCTAAGAAGCAGATCCAAGCGACATCGTAATACACCAGAAGGCTGTGAGTTAACTCACACCCCAGAGTTTTCATCGTGAGAAGAAAACTGGAAACTAATTGTTTCATTGATGGTGAAGTAATAACTAAAAAGGAATATGCTCTATAGAAGATCAAAGAAGTTCATTTTAGAAATGATGCATTTTATATTTGTGTTGGTTGATCACACGGGGGAAACATCCTGGAGATAAATAGATAAACAGAGACGCGGGACTGGAAAGGCAGAGGTGATGCCGGACGTGTCTGTTCACTTACTCCTCTCTTTAGATATCCGTAGTGGTTACTTACTGTAGTATCTTGAATTTGGGGAAAACAGCAAGCACTGCTGATGGATTTTCACTGCCCAACAGTCTATTTCAAAGACCTCTCAGAGGTCCTTTATGAGACTTAGCTGAATTCAAATGAAAAAAAAATGTAGCTGAAGGCGATCCTCCAAGGTCCTGAATCACAATGCTGTGATCTCCAGCATACTGACTCATTTGGACTGCAAATACGGGATCGAGGTGCAACTCTGATTTAAAGTCAAAATAATATAAAAACTGGGGCTAAAACTTAGCCCAATTCATCATTGCTGGAATTGCCCCAGCCAGGACTCTCCTCTCACTCTCAGTGTCACCCTTTTCTGAATTAACCGAGCTGATTGTGTAGAGGTCCTGAACAATCCCTCCAAATGCCTGGTTTCCAGCCAGTCCACACGTCGAAGGGAGCTAAGATGACCTGTGAACTCCCCAGGTACCATTCACAGCACAGCTCCACCACTGGGGTTCTTGAAAGTGGGCATCTGGCTCGAAGTTTCTCAGTAAGGAAGATTCTGAGATGATGCTTATCCAACTTTAGAAATCACCCAAAGAGCATGCTAAGCCACAGAATCCTGGCCCCACCCAGAGATACTGGTTTAGAATGTCTGTGATGGGTCCTGGAATTTGCATTTCTAACAAGCCCCAGGTGAAACTGAAGCTGCCTGCTGGTGAGCCGTGCCTGGAGAAGTATTCTAGGTGGGGCATGGAATCAGGGAAGCCTACAGCTGGAAGAGACTTTAGTGGGTGCCTTTTTTTGAGTGATCTAAGTGGCTTAGACCACTGCCAAGGCTGTAAGATATATCACGGACAGGAAAAGGAAACATTGATTTACTCTGGGCCAGGTTCTCTTCTAAGTACTTCTCGTGCTTCGACTCATTTAATCCTGACAATAACCCTTTGCGATGGGTGCTATTAGCTATTATTCCTGTATTATAGATGATGAGCCCGAGGTGCAGAAGGGTTAAACCATGTGCCTAGGGCTACACAGACCCTCAGGGGCAGAGCACAGAGGCAAATGCAAGGCCCCGGAGACCATGGTCTTGAGCTCCTTTTAGGCTGTGTCCTGGCTGTGACATTGACATTTTCAAGACAGAAACAGAAATGATGTCTGCTTGCAGTCAAGCTAGGACTCACTTTCTGCAGTCTCATCTTTTGCTTCATCTGACCTCTCAGGGGAGATACTGACAGACACTAATGCCTGCCTCGTGCCCTCTTAAGGGCTGGAATGCTCTCAGGAGCTCTGTCTCCAACAGCTGGTGTTGACTGTCACCTCTGATCTCTGTGGATTCTCTGGGTAGAGACAGATGATGGAGTGCAGGCATCAGAACCTCTTCACTCTGCTGTGTCAGTGTTTACCAGTAAGGAAAGCACCAAGCACCTTCTTTTTTATGGCTGTGCAATGGTTAACGCCAGTCAATAATGCTGCCTTTGCACTCTATCTATTCCCACGGTGATTGTGCCATCGATTGTTCATTGGCAAACTCTACCAAAAACTATCCGGCAATAAAATTCATAATTATGCATTCACAGCTGTTGAGAGCAGTGGACGGGACAACATTCTATCCTGTAGGTGGAAGGGCTCACTTTGATTTTAAGTGGAAGCTCTTTACTTCTCTAGGCTTTAGGCCTATGGTGCCTAAAATGCAAACAGTGCTGGTTCTTTAGTTACTAGAACACTTATTTTATAGGAGTGATATGAAGCTTAAGGTTGAACACTCCTAACTAGATTGACAAGGTGAGGCTCCAGAGGATAAGAATGAGAAAAGACAGAGTCCTGGACTCGAATGTATGGTGAAACATCTGGATTTTGCCACAGATCAGCTTGCACCAGCCATTTAAGCTGTTTTGGTATGCTTCTCATCTGAAGGAAATTGAAGGAACTACACTCTCATCTCATCTGTAAAATGGAGCTAATAATAGCTCCTGACTAGTTCGCAGGGTCGTTGAGGACCAAATGGCATAATGCCATCAAAGTACTTCCTGCAAGGAGTGTTGTCATTGCAGCTATGATTTCTTCTGTGCTCACCTCAACCCCACCACAGTAGGTTTTCTCCTGCCTTGTCCATCTTCTCTTCTCTGGAGTCTACATCCAGATTCCAAAAGCTGGGATAAGAGGAGAGAGATCGACCACCTTTTCTATACAATGTTGAGATTGGCTTACCAGTCCTTCCCCTTTCCTCACACACAGCCCCCTACCCCAAGCTAAAAGTCCAAGTTTATTATTGTTTTAAATTGTCCCATGAGGTGAGAGCCTGACACAGATGCTCTGAAGTGGCGCGGTCAGTCTGCTTGGCCAGTGAGGGCACCCTGCTGACGGGGCTGGACGAGGGAGAAGGTCCAGGCCACGGCTGAGTCCCAGCACTGCCAAGACACGTGGTCCCAGCGCCAGAGTTCCAGGTTGGGCCTGGGGACATCTGCCTTTGCTCCTACAGGCTGAGGGATGCTGTGACAGCAATCAGCTGTGGAACAAGAAGCTGAAGAGGTCAACAAGTGATTCAGGCGGGAGAAGTAGCCCCTTCAGGAATGCGGCAAGGGCCACCATGTTTGCAGTCTTGGTGCAATTAAAAATCTAGGCTCCTTGGATGGAATAAGAGATAGGTTGAGGCTACACAGAACCATGGTGAGGAACTGAAATTATTCTACACACTCCAACTACTTGATTCCCCAATCATCTGTGTGAGAAAGGTCAGGAGGTAGAAAATGTCCCGCTAATCTGAATGACTTTACTATTATAAAATCCCACAGAGAGCCTGAATTACTTCAGTGACATGTTAAACTTTAAAACAAAGCTGTACCTTTCCTGATTCCTATATCTTAGCATCGGATTGGTCAATATTTTGTACTATGAAACAGTAAAATTTTCACCAAGACTGTTTATCATGTCCAGAAAAACTCACAGAATCAGAAACTCCATAATAAATATCATCACTTACGAAAGTCCCAGCCACGTGGGATTTATCCACACCTGGCTTCCAAGACACAAACCTCCACGTGGATTGCAGGGGTGCCTGGTTTGATGAGTGACAACAACGTGCAAACACAATTTTTATTAATTGTGCAGGGTTGTTTGTCAATGTCCTTGTTTTACGATGATGTAAGGTTAATGCTTCAAATATTTAAGTGGTCTGTATTAAATACATCATTTCCATTTTCTCATGCCAACAGTCATTTCCATCGTAAAGAAGAAAACACTAAACCGATATTTCCCATATTAAAAATAGCTTTATTGATCTATTGAATATTTTAATTCTTAAAGCACAAGAAAATAAATAACACAATAAAACAGTATATCTTTTTCTACCCAAACTATGGAATTGGCAAGAAAAAAAACCAGATGTTTTCAGCTAAAACCAAAGGGGAAAAACAAGTTGGGGGAAGAAGGGAACAAGAAAAGATAATAAATCTGTCTGGAATGTTTCCAGGTCACTACAACTCATTATTTCCTCCCCACCCCAGCCCCTAAAAGGCCATTAAAAAACTGAGACTAGTTACTTACAGGAATGGAAGTTAACATGCCTACAGGGCTACACAATGAGGTAGGCAAGTGAAGGCAGCCAGATATAAGAAAAATCATAGGGCTTTTGTGTCTTTTCGTAGTTTTACATTTGCTAGAGATTTGGGTTTATAGAACTTTTTCCCAACTATAAGAAAGACAGCAGTGTGGGCATGATAATTAATGGCAGCTGCCCCTTGGTGTAAGTATTAGGGAACAATAGCGAGTGCTGGGGATCCTAATGTCCTGGGGAGGGCACACCCCACTCACAGGGGGCTGCTGCCAGTCCCCGTTCAAGCCTCTAACTGCTGGCTGCCTTACTGGAATGCAAGCATTTAACTCATGGCTGCCCTCGTTCTTCTGAATTCTCAAGAAAAATCAGAATCTGGATTTTTTAAAAATGTGAAATCACATGATTTTTTAAATGTTGGCTTAATTTTTAAAATTGTGCTCGTCAAACAATAGCAGCTGTGGGCAAGCTTTGGTCTAAAGACCCTGTGTTTTGACCTCTGCTTTAAAGAAGCAAAGTATGTCCATGTATTAATGGCCTCATTCCACTTATGATCTAAGAGAAACATTCGGTCAGTGTCGCCGGGATGTTAGTGTCAGACAATTTCCTAGGAATGTAAGAAATACATATTGCATCAGGTCAGTGGTCCGATTGGCTCAATGTTTTGTTTCTCAGAGTTGCACCAGGGACCATTTAGGAAAGAGTCAGAGCCTGATCTCTCTGATGCTTGTCTCGGAAAGTTAGGGGATTCCCTCAAGCATTCCTGATTTTCTTCCTTCTGATTTATAAAATATTTCAAGTGTAGGGAATAACAGAACAAATAACACATCTCCTACCTTTACCAAAGCTTAACATGATTGTAGTTCCTTCAATTTTAAAATCAAATGTGGATGCTACTGACACTCTTGGTTTCTACTCCCTCCTCAGGGGCAACCGTTCTCCTGAACTTCACATTGACCATTTCCCTGTGTGTTTTCTTAGCTTAAAAAATTGTAAATCTTCCAGCCATTATCTTACTCTAAAGACCTGAGCCATTTATAGGTATAGGCACAACCTGAATAACCTCTTAAGTTGTAGACAAAGCAAATTCAGAAATAAGGGGACGCTGCATTAAGCCAGTTAATCTTTCCACCAATTGTTTCCTCCAAGGATGGCGAAATTTGTCCCAGCCAACCGACTTGAGTGGATGACGATATTCCTTCCTAGTAATGTGAATGAATGCTCTTTGGAAAAAGATAAAGTGTTACCCACACGCAAGGTTCTATCACTTTTATTACTGAGTTCCTTATGTATCTTCCTCCCTTCACAGACGAGCTTATTTTATTTGTCCTCAGACAGAGTTGAGGGAGTGTCCCCTATTCATGCTAAAGTGTCTTCCTCTCCAGCTTGGTTTCATAGACTTTAATTGCAGCCCTTCTCTGCCTTTGTTTCTCCAGACAAAGAGGTAGAATTGTTTTATTCTTTACCAGTAGGAAAAGTATTCTATTAAAATTTTCATAATTGTTCTTCTAAGTCTTTTCTAAGTCTGTTCTATCTTTCTGGAGGCACGGTAGCCAAAATTGCCTGCAGCATTGCAGGTGCAAAAAAGAAAAATTTGCGTTAGGTGAAGATTTATTAAAGCACTTGGCAAACAAAATTACGTTTAAGTAAAAAAATAAAACAAAACAAAGCCCAAACACATCCAAACTATAATGAGATACTGCCCATTAGGATGGCTACCGTTTAAAAAACAATACAAAACAGAAAATAACAAGTGTTGGGTGGACGTGGAGAAATTGTAACAATTATGCACAGTTGGAGGGAATCAAAATGGTTCAGTTGCTATGGAGAAAAAACAGTAAGATCCTTCCTCCAAAAATTAAAAATAAAATTATCATATGATCCAGCATTCCACTTCTGGGTATAGATCCAAAAGTGATGAAAGTAAGGTCTTGAAGAGATATCTGTACACTTGTGTTCATAGCAGCATTATTCACAATAGGCAAAAGGAGGAAGCCACTGAAATTTCCAACAATGGATGAATGGTACATACATACAATGGGACATTATTTATCCTTAAAAAGGAAGGATGTTCTGGCACATGTTATAACATGGATGAACCTTGAGGACATTATGCTAAGTGAGTCACAAAAAGATGAATACTGTATGCTTCCACCTATATGAGGTACCTAGAGTAGTCAAATTCATAGAGACAGAAAGTAGAATGGTGGTTGCCAGGGGTTGGGGGAGAGAGAAATGGGGAGCTGTTGTTTAATAGATATAGAATTCAAATTTTGTAAGATGAGGAGTTCTGAGATTGGTTGTACAACAATGTGAATATATTTAACAGTACTGAACTGCACATTTAAAAATGGTTGAGATGGTAAACAAAAACCAAAACACAACCAAAACCTAGAGCAATAATGTTTAAGAAGGATTATGCGCACATGACAAAGAAATGGGCAAAAGTCTCCATCAAATAGTAGCCACAACCAAGAGCATAACTTTTCAGCCGAGAATAGAGATCTTTGCTGAACTTTTTACCCACGGTTCACTGTGGTTCATAATCACCTTGTTTGGCCAATAAGAAAAGAAGGCCCATCTTATACTTCTGTTATTTCAGAAGTTAGAACATTACTATGCATTTACAGGTTGTTTTTAGGAAGGGCTCAATAAACATGTGTAGGTGGACTGATTAAGGAAGAGACAGTGTTAAGTGTGTAGCTGTGGACACCTACACCTAATACAGGTCTCGGTTTCACAATTTACTAGCTCACCACAAGCTACATGACTTCTCTAAGCCCCATTTTTCTCATGTGTAAACTGAGGAGAGTAATAGTAACTAGTTCATAGAGTTACTGTGAAGATTAGATAATCTAATGCTTATCGTGTTATCTGGCTAGAAAATCCAGGAAGCAGGTAAAGGCAGGTACACATGGGTTGATAAAGCCTGGTCTACAACCCTTCACCCTTATATCCATATGCCTCCCATAGAAGCCAGTACTTAGTAATTGTTCAGGAAATATTTACTGAATGAATGAATGATCAGACAAGGCTGAAAATATGAATTCTGTTAAAAATAGATTTATCAAACAATGCTCTAATATATTTTAAAAATAGTGCTATATATTGAAGAGGTAGATCATAATGGATTCCTGTATTTATTTCTGAGAATTGTGTTAGCTTTTTCAGGACCCTGTGGGGCCGTTTCAAGTTTATTCAGTGCCCACTATATTCCCAGCACAGTCTCAGCATGGGGACTGCAACATAAACAAAACATACACCTGTCCTCTGGTCCCTTTCAGTCCAGTGGAGGGGACAGGTGTGGAGGACATGGTAGAATAAGGGCCATGCTGGAGGCATGTCCATGGGTTGCAAAGGAAAGTCGCATTGAGCCTGCTAGAGGGTAGGATGGCTTTGGTTTAAGAACACTAAACTCGAGGACAAGGCACCTGAACTGGGTCATGAAGAACAGGAAGGGCTTCTCCAGGTGGAGAAAGGGGGAAAAGGCAGGGGGGATGAGCCGTGCAAAGGCTTGGAATAGAGGTGAAGGGGCTGAGACACCAGACACCTTCAGGAAGTGGAAGCTGTTTTTATGAAGCACAGAGTGAAGATGGGGAAAGGAAAACAGCCTTCGAGACAGGTGGGGGCCAGATGGCTCAGAACTCATTTGCCTGCAGTGGAGAGGGGCTTAATCCTCTTGGCAAAGGGAAACCACACAAGGGATTTCAGCAGAAAAGTGATCTGATCAGACAGATACGTGAAAGATAACTCTGGCAACAGAGAGAAGGACGGGAAGAAGGAGCCCAACACTACAGGGGATGGGTGGGCCAGGTGACCCACCGATTAGGGAAAACCTGGGAAAGAGGAGGAGGATCTAAAGATCTCAGCTGCAGTGAGAGGCACAGATGGGAGAGATGTTAAGGAGGGCTAACGAGACATGTGTACCTCATTTTACATGTTCTGTAAGTGAATGAAAACATTTAAACCAGCAGCTATGTACATGCTAATGTCATATGTGCAAGACCTTTCATTTTGGCATGTTACCTGAAAATCAATACTCTTGTGAAAAAAAAATAAGAGAGCACACCTCGAATGACTTCAACAATAATGACCCTGCTGGCTTTTAGTGCATTTGCTTCCAGCTGAACTCACTTAGGAGTTAACTTTGTTGGGGTTCCATGGTTTGGTTTCAAACTGGAAATCAAAGTCTCCTTCCACGTATATCGAATTCTGGCACGGAGGGTTTTTTCCTTATGAACCCGAGCAGTAGGAGCTCTGTGAAGAGGCCCAGAGCATTCTGCTAGCCCCGAGTCTAAAAGATTCTGCCCATGGTCAGGTTGAGTGTGGTGGGTAGGCACAGCTAGTGATGCCTGAGAGTAAGAGATCTGGGTCCAGGAAAGGAGTTGAAGGGTGGTGGTGACAACTTGTAGGGACAAGCTTTTTACCTGTCTTAGAGTATGCTAGAACTAGGCTGATGGACAAGACCATAGGGCTGGGCCATTAAAGGTGAGAGGATCAGAAACCCAATGAGACGATATAGAAGGTAAGTGGAACCACTAGATGCTGGCAGGCTTTCCTGAGTACTCTACAGTTAACCCAGGTCGGCTAATTCAAAAAGCATCACATCTAAGGTGGCAGTAAGTGGGTTAACTACCAAAAGACATGTGGAATGCTGTACTTTCCAATTACCTAACAACTACTATAGCAAGTTATGAACAAGTAATTCACTCTAATAATAATAACAGTTGAAAGTTCCTTTAGTATCCATCTATATTCATATACATTGCATAGAATTACAGTCACACTCTCGTACTCTTCCAAACAACTTTGTCCAAATATTTTAAAAACTTCTTGGCTGAGAATTTCCAAGGTACATGATCAAATCCTTGACTCTTGCCATCTTCTGTGCTTACTCTGTTCCTCCATCCTCCTACTGCCCCTGGTCCCTTCCCAGACTGTTGTAAAAGCTGAACACCAGAGAAGCAATGCCAACACATAAGCCAAATACCTTATGCATCAATACAAGGTCACGGTGTACACTAGGTTGCTGGTTAAGGTATATAGTTAAGTGCAAAACCTGAACATGTTCACAAAGTGTTACTGATAAGGCTGAGGCTCAGTAAATCATCCGAACAGAAGAAACTAACAAGGGAACAATCCAGTGTCTCACCCAGCTCCACGTCTTGGTCATCGGTGAGCATGAGGATGATGTTGGGTCGGATGTTTTTTCGTTCCTGCTGTATCCGTCCTCTGAACCTCGCGGATCTGACAGTCGAGCAGAGGCTCCCCAGCAATTCTGTGCCCAGGACAGCCAAAACCAGCGCAGTGCAGGAATACCTCATGGTCTTTGGTCCAATGTCGCAAAACAGACACGATGGCTCAGTCTCCTGATTTCTGGAGTTCTGGGCAATCAGAGAAAAAGGGAGAGGGAGAGACTAAAATGAAATCCAAACCCCAAACACAGTTGCAGGAAAAGGTCTACAAATGAGTCAGTACTGGCACATCAGCTGGCAGAGAGAGGCTGCACGTGAGTCAGAAGCAGCAAACCCTCCCAAGCATCGGGTAGTTTTTTAAGCACTTGATTATTTTGCAAATTCACTTTTGTTCTTTATTCTTATTCCAACTTTTCCTATTTCGATTCACTGCCAAAATATAATTTCCAACACAAAGCTCAAACGTAAAAGCTTTCTGACAAGAGCTAATACCTTGAATTAGGTATCCTGGTTGAATAATCAATTTCTATGCTCACAGGTATTCAGAACAGCTGCAGATGGAGTCCTAGAGGGGGGAGAAAAAATGCCAAGGGAACATCAGTAAAGGATTTTTAAAACAGATTTTTGATTTGAAGTAGTCTCTTGAAACAGCATGTTATATGTGTATAATATATATTTTTTCCTTCTGTACTCCAAAACGGGGGAACAGTAAGAAACAACACTCAGAACTGCTAACAAATCGCTCAAATAATAGCTTCATTTCAGAATCGACTCCACAAAAGGGTGGTAAGGGTGTCATCCTGCTCACGCTCTAACAGTACTTGAAACATCCCCAACAGAACTAATGATCAGTTCGAAGAGCCAGCAGTGCCATGACACCACGGTGCATTTGGAACGAGTGTTTGCACGTGGGGCATGGATGGCACACGGCGTGTTGGGGGAGCATTGACTCACCTGCATACGATATCGAGTACCTATCAAGCAGAAGGAAACAAAAAGCTGTCATTTGTCACCTGCATGATGTCACTCACTACCCAGGAGAGTCCTTTTTGCTGACAAAGACTTCACAGTGAGTGACTGGGACAACCTTTCCCAGCCTCTGAAAAGCTCCCAACTGTCCTCCATCAATCACCAGGGGAAATGACGCTTCCTCTGGTGGGCAAGGCTGGTCCCCCTGTCCAGCCCTCGTCCTCAGCTCGTGCCGGCGCTTGAGTGGACAGAGCCCGCTTTCGACTGTCAGTCACCAGCCTCGCTGTTGGCAAGACAGGGTACGGCGCGGCGAGCATAGTACAGGGGTTTTGCTTTGCCGCGGATCTGAACCTGCGAAGCAGAATGATTGATTGGCTCTGAGGCTGGAGGCTAGAGGCTACTCTTCCACGTTAAAAAATAAATAAAATCCAGAGGGGAGAGCTGTAAAATCTTTGCAAAGCTGCACAGAAGGAGGTTTTTGAAAGGATTGGAAAAATGCCCCCCTCGCTTTGGAACACTAACCTGCTGAAAGCTTTTTTCTTGGATGTCTGAATAGCAAAGGGCTCATTTAAAAAAATTTTTTTTTCTCTTGTATGTCATGAGGGAACCTCTTAATGGGAATTTAGGCGGCCCTAAAATTAATTAGATAGCAGTGTGCTTCATCAGCCACCCCGTCCCCATATACCTGAGGATTGTATTTTGAACTGCAACAATAAACTGGCATCGGATAAACAGGCATAACTAATTAGAGTGTAAGCGTTGCATAGCAGGAAAGGGGGCTCCATCACTCAATTTCATGCCCTCAATTCTGGAAGGTGACAGGGGGCAGTGAAAGAAGAAAGAAGAAAGACTGTGTACTGTTTACCCCTGCCATACACATTATTTTGTTTTACACAAACACACACATATCCCTATTATTTTAAACTTTATGAGCTATTTTGTAAACAGTTCTAATGCTTTTCACTCTGCAGCCTGTAATTATACTGCAGGGCGGGGGAGAGGAGAGACAACAAAAAAGAGGTTTTTAAACAAAAATCTAGTGTCTGCAGCCAGGCAGTCCTGACTATGTTATCTGCAGAGCAACAAACGAGCCAGCTCCAACTAATGGGGCAGCTCCATACAAGTCAATATGTAAGACTCGGTGCTTTTTTTTTAAACAACTAGGGGTTATTTCAGTGATTGTTGTGCATGCTGAACACTGAAAGCCTTCAATTATTCTGCACCGACTGTTTGGTTTCTGTGCATTTGTTTTAAATCATGAGAAACCTGATACGGGCATGAAAGGACAGGAAAACTACAGAAATAAAATGCCAAACAATGGCTTGTTCCCATAAAGCCTGGGTCAGGCTAAATAGTTAAATCTAGAAATTTCTTAGAGGGTTGGTTCTTTTAAGTAGCAAAACTTTGCTCACCTCTCAAAGCCTGCAAAGATGTGTGAAGAGAGAGTGAACAGGGTTTTCTTGCATTTGCCATAGCAAATCCTCGGCTGACAGTAGCAACCTGGAAGGACAGTCAGCCTCACTGCCTTGAGCAAACAGTGGCAGAGTTTAAATAATCAGCCACACACAAAACTGAAAGTTCTTGACAATTAAGATGCTGATAACATTCCCTGGAACCCAATCAACATTACTAGTTATTCTTTTCTTTATCTTATTTACTTTACTTCTTCCTTTAGGAAAAAGCAAATTAGCTTTAATGGTATCTTTGCATAAAGCACATCAAAAATCATTTCCTAATACAGAAAAGGGAAAGCAGAGTAGATGTGGTTTTTACCTACGAAGTGACCTTCCCTCCTGGTCAGTTACAAGTGCAGAAAAGACTTACATTTTTTCTGCCACAGTTTGTCTTATGTTTTTTAATTAAAATTTTTATTTTTACTTGACAAATAATAGTTGTATGTATTTATGAGGTATGGTGTGATGTTCTGATATATGTATACATAGTGCAATGATTATATCAAGTTAATTAACATATCTGTCACCTCACATAGTTATCATTTTTTGTAGTGAGAGTATTTGAATTCTATTCTTTTAGAAATTTCAAGACATACAACACATCCTTATTAACTATGGTCACTTTGCTGTGCAATAGATCTTGAAAGCTTATTCCTCTTGTCTAACCAGAACTTTGAACCCTTTTGTCAACTTCCCCCTCCACTGCCCCCCCTCCCCAGTTTATTACCCATTCAGGGAATTCATGCATAAAAACGTATAAATTGAGTGGCCAAGAAAGTTGAACTTTCAGACAGGACTGGCCAGCACGAGTCCTCTATCTCTTCCCAGCTCCCCTCACTAAAACACACAAAACACATCACTCTAGAAAAACTGCACATAGACAATTCTTCATTTGCAAATGACCTTTTAAAACCTGTCATCCTCTAATTGCCTGGTTTCCAGCTCCAGAAGGACAAGTGGAAAAGACAGGGGGAAAAAACCCCTGCCAGACAAAATGCAGAACTGGACGGAGGAGACAGGACGCAATGTTTGAATCGGATACTGTGCGCAGGACGACAAGGGTCCTTAGAGACGAACAATTTGTCTTGAGAAATAGTAGAAAATGGGAGAAATGTAAAAAGAGTTTTTTTTCTCACACATGGAAAGTGAGCTCGAGGAACGGTGTTGTAGTCACAAATTAAGACCAGAATACAAGTTGCCTTTTCTTCAAGCCATGAAATGAAAACACCAGTTGTAGTTGTGGTCAACTGCTGTAGAGTGTCCACAGGACTTTGTTTAGGGCAGTCAAGCCAAGCTGTAAATGTGGTACTAAATATTTCAAGTCACATATAAAAGCAAAAAAAGACTGGAAAGACTTCAGGTCAACTGGTTAGAAAGTTTAGTTCACATATGCTTGTCTAGCAATACTCCAAATGAAATCAAAGCCCTCATTATCCCAATGGGTCGAAGAGGACTTCTGCCTTCACCAAGCCCCTCTTGCCCAGGCAGCTGGTGCTACATCTCCAAAGGGCATGTTGGCTAATGAGCCAAAAGCACTCTGCTTTTGTCCACAGCAAGTTTCCAAAGTGTAGTCTGGGACTTTGGGGGCCCCTGTGACTCTTCTGGAGGGTCCACGAGGTCAGAAATATTTTGGTAAGAATACTGACACATTATTTGCTTTTTTCCACTTTGTTGACATTTGCACTGAAGGCATAAAAACAGTGGTGGGTAAAACTACTTTTGTCTTAGCAAGAATGATGGAAGCTTCACGTACAGTTTTTTAAAAAGCCAGTTTCACTTAAGATGAAGCATTAAGATGATTAACTTTATTAAACTTTGGCTTTGAATACACATTTTTTCTTTTCAATGTTCTATTTTATGAGGCAGGAGGTACACACAAAGCTCCTTGCTGTTTTGCAAGTATGACGGTTGTCCTGAGGAAAAGCACTGAGGTGGCTGCGCTGCAAGCTGAACTAGCCATTTTTCTTTTTTCATTTTTACTTAAAAGAATTATCTGAACTTAGATATTTGGCAGATCCTTTCTCAAATAATGAATGAAACGTACCTATCATTTCAAGGGAAACTGACAGTATTTGTTAATAATGGTAGAAATCTATCTTTTTTTTTTTTTTGAGACAGAGTCTCACTCTTTTGCCCGGGCTAGAGTGAGTGCCGTGGAGTCAGCCTAGCTCACAGCAACCTCAAACTCCTGGGCTCAAGCGATCCTCCTGCCTCAGCCTCCCGAGTAGCTGGGACTACAGGCATGCGCCACCATGCCCGGCTAATTTTTTCTATATATTTTTAGTTGTCTGATTAATTTCTTTCTATTTTTAGTAGAGACGGGGTCTCGCTCTTGCTCAGGCTGGTTTCAAACTCCTGAGCTCAAACAATCCGCCCTCCTCGGCCTCCCAGAGTGCTAGGATTACAGGCGTGAGCCACTGCGCCCGGCCTGACCACTGGATTTTAATGTAGCAGAGTATGAAAAGTTCATTGATGTGGTTTCGGATTTCTTACCACAAATAACCTTTAAGAAATTATCACTTGTCAAGTTTTGTTGTAGTATCAAAGAATATCTACAAGTATCTGAAAAAGCTATTAAAATATTTCTACTTTTCCAACTACTTATCCATGTGAGGCTGGATTTTATTCCTGTACTTCAGCCAAAACTATGTATTTCAACAGATTGAATGCAGAAGCAGATATAAGAATCCAACGTTCTTCTTTACAGATAGACATTAAATAAATTTGCAAAAATGTAAAACTAATGTCACTTTATTCACTTTTTTTGTTTGGAAGATACAGTCATTTTTCATAAAATATATCATTTAAATTAACATATAATAGGTTTGTTATTGTGTTCAAAAGAATCAAGAAAGATTTAAAATTTTTCTGTTTTAATTTCTAAGTATTCCATAATCCTGAGATCCCCAACCCCTGGTACCAGTCCACAGGGTATTAGGGGCTGGGCGCCTGTCTGTGCAATTGTCTTCCGTGAAACTTGGGAAACAGGAAGGGGGGCCTCACAGCAGGAGGAGAGTGGCAGGTGAGCTCGAGCTTCATCTGTATTTACAGCCGCTCCCCATCACCGGCATCACCACCTGAGCTCCGCCTCCCCACCGCCCCCCTCCATCGTCCCCGTGGAAAAATTGTCTCCCATGAAACCGGTCCCTGGTGCTGAAAAGTTGGGGACTGCTGTCCACATAAGAGCTCTTGGGGGGTGTCCTCAATAAATTTTAATAACATAAAGGGATCCTGAGCCCATAGGGTTTGAGAATAGCTGGCCTACATTGTACCTGGTTCTATAGTTTAGCCCAGACCTTCACCTCTAAGACTGTAGACCTGGCCCTATTCACAAGCTTCTCATTCACTTTTTTTCCTGAAAGCCTTGAAACTGTCCCCAGTTCTTAATGCCTGGTCTCACATAAGAGTTGCTGATGAGTAATGACATTCTGTGTGTGTTTGTTTTTTACCTGAGAAAAACACAGAATTTTACAAATGAATGCTCACGTGGCTCATGTCTGTGAGGGACAGAGTCAGAACCACCCACGCACTACAGAAGTAAACTTGTCTGGGATGGGGCACAAGAATCGTTTCTGGTACAAAGCAAGGCCACTCCAGAGTTAGGCCAGAGGAAAAAGGGACATCGTAACCAAATGAAATAGCGGGGGAGATTATGCAACTACTCGAAGTTGAGTTTAGCCAGAACACATTTAGATTATTGTCAGAGCGAAGCGAAATAGAATTATGCCAGCAAGAAGCTGGTATTCACCTCACCCTCCTGTCGCCCACTGCTAGTTGACATACATTTCTCAGGGTTGGTTTCCATGGCCCTTTCCCCTTAAATTTGGCTTTTAAGTCTCTTGTAGATCACTTTTTTTTTTTAGAGGAAGCCTTCAGGATGTGTTATCTTCTTTACAATATATGTGAACCCATGAAGAAGCTAATTTCTTCTTTTAACAACCCCATAGCTGGCAAAGTGCATCTATTGTTAAGCCCCAGAAAATTACTGTTTCCCCATCTAATTTATTACCACTGCAAGCAAAGAAGATAGACAACAGTCCCCTTCTGGTGCAGTAACATTTTTATATTTCTCCAATAATAAATCCTCTTCCAACGGGCAGTGACAGCTGAAAAGTGTGTGCTTCCGACCTGGAGCACCGGTGGGGAAACCCTTGGCTAAACGATGAGATCGTCCCCCAGTGACATTTGCTTTTCTTCCTTTTCTCCCTTTCTACTGTTTCTCCTGCCCCTGACCCCAACACTGTGAATTCCAAAATTGGAAGGAACCTCGAAAAGTCATCTGTGCACAAAATGGTTAGTGTCAGTTATCCCTGGTGTGGTGGCAGAGAGGGGCAGATATTTTTTTACTTCATTCATGTATATATTGGATTTTTTTCAATGATCTGTTGCATTACAATGTAGAAATAAGTACATTTGAGTTTTCTAGGTTTTCTCTCTGTCTCCTCATGGAGGAAGAGACTACACAGAAGGAGTTGAAGAGTAATAAGGACAAAGTGACAGGTTAGAGCAAGAAACATACTTTTGAGACTTACCCTCACGAAAGCAGGAACTAAAACCACATAAAAACGAACTTACGAAGGGCGTTCTAGAGAAAGCAAAAAGTCCAAGATTGAGATGCGTCCAGCTTCTTTCAGATGGAATTAGCAAAACAAAGGAAAATGAAGTATTTATATGTTATGAAAAGAACCAGAAGTACCCGATATTCCTAAAGCAGATGATACAATGTGTCTAAAGGGACCGATAAGGGTCACTGATGACCAATCATGGTCCAAACCATTACCAGTGGTAAATGGTTACAATGGCGGCAGTGAGATCCAAGAGAATGAGAACAAAGAAATGATCCAGGCCAGGCGCAGTGGCTCACGCCTGTGATCCTAGCACTCTGGGAGGCTGAGGCAGGCGGATAGTTTGAGCTCAGGAGTTTGAGACCAGCTTGAGAAGAGTGAGACCCCGTCTCTAATAAAAATAGAAAGAAATTAGCTGGACAACTAAAAATATGTAGAAAAAATGAGCTGGGAATGGTGGCGCATGCCTGTAGTCCCAGCTACTCAGGAGGCTGAGGCAGGAGGATCGCTTGAGCCCAGGAGTTTGAGGTTGCTGTGAGCTAGGCTGATGCCACAGCACTCTAGCCTGGACAACACAGTGAGACTCTGTCTCAAAAAAAAAAAAAAAAAAAAAAGAAATGATCCAATTTCCAGAAAAAGGGGCTTTGGAAACTTCAGTTAAAATGGATCTGGTGAAAGGAAAGCAATGTTGACAAAAAAAACTACGAATGTGATCTTAGGCATCTTAGCTAGGTCTTAAAGTATATGGTTTATTACATTAAATTCCATTAAATTTGCCTTTGGTTTTATATTTGTATAGCAATAACAAAGAAACTCCAAATATCAATGGCTTAATACATTAAAAGTGTATTTGTTGCTCACCCTACAAAAGTCACACCCAGGGTGGCTGAGAGCTCCCCTCTGCGCAGCCAAGCGTGGAGGCACACTGGCAAGGGCAGTGTGGTCGTGTTGCTGCAATAAGTAGATCAAGAGGCTGGGGAAGAAAACACTAGAGAATATTGCAGAAGCTTCACATGCCTTCAACCTGGAAGTGACCTGGTTCACTTCTAATATTTCGTTGGCTGTCACTAGTCACAAGGCCCTGCCGATTGCAAAAAGACTGGGAAATGTGGTGAAGCAGATGAAGTGCTTGCTGAGCACTGCTGTCCATGCCACAGCATGAAGTTTCATCAGCACCTTATGTTTTCTCTCTCTCTCTAAACACACACACACAGACACACACACACACACACACACACACACACTCTTATATGTATATAAATATATTTGTACACACAGACATATATCTCAAAAAATAAAGAAACATAATCATCCTCGCAGCTTAAATTTCAATCATTCTTAGGTACTAAAAATGTACTTTTAATAGATTTGCGGATTTATTTTTTAGACATGCTTCATTTTAGTCTGTTTTTCCAAGGTATACAATCTGGCACAATATGCATTTATTTTAAAGGTCCACAATTCATGTGCTACATTTAAGCTGAAGAAAATATTTTTAAAAAGACGACTAGATGGTATATATATATATCAAAAGTATTTCTCGAACTCGTGGCCTTAAGTGATCCTACCACCTCGGCCTCCCAAAGTGCTGGGACTGCAGGCGTGAGCCACCGCACCAGCCTGGGAAGTATTTCTCCAAATGCAACCCTGACCTCCCCATATACATTAAACCACAGTCAAGAATTCCACTGGCCTTCTGTCTATGCCATCAAGCTCACTGCCAATGCAATGCTCTTTAACATCTCCTAGGAGTGAAACACAGCAGAGTGGATATGAGTTTCTTCCCAAGACCCTGCTGGCCTCACACGGAGTTGTGGCCAAGAAACTGAAGTTGAAAATAAGAGTGTGAAGGATGAACATGCATTTCAAAAGACAGTGAAAGAGAATTCTAGTTCCTAACTCAAGGCAAATTATGGAGATTAGCTTTATTTTTTTCAAAATTCATCACATACAGGATAACCTTTTTTAAAAAATCAAACATCCATATTAAAGCCAATGCCTTTGCTCAGACACATTTTCAAGGAAGCCTTAAAATACAGATTAGTTCATGTATTGATATTATTATTTTAAAAACCCTCCTTCACAATTTGTATTGGGAAATACTATTTTGAGGTCTTTTGTACCATTGATTAAATATATAATTTGAAGTGTTTTAATAACAAAATCGTCTTCAACATGTATCTAAATCCCTGTGCTATCTTTAGATTACTGGATCTCTTTTAGCTGTATACTTATCTCCCAACGACTAATGGGCATAGTTTTACATTTATCAGTAAAAAGAGCAACTCTATTTAAATTTCCGGTGAAATTCAGTCCTGTAGTCATGGAAAATATCATTGCAATAGAATAAATGGAATAATTAGCGGGCCTTTCTAGGAAAATTAATTTACTGGATTAATCTTAGAAATAATGCATACAAAGAATGCAAATTGTCCATTTTCATTGACACCATGATGGTTTATGACTTTCTCGTCCAATCAAATTCACCTCTTTATCCTCAGATCACTATTTGGACGTGGAGATATTTATCAGTGTCTTTAGATGGATTCACAACTGAAGACATACACCATGACATTTCCAAAACTATAAATTCACAAACATTCACAGATTCACATGATTAACCTGTAGTGACTTGAAATTTAAAATACGACTTTCATTTTAGTTTTGTCTGGATAGAAGTTGGGAAATGTATTAGCCGCTAAAAATTTTTTATTCTATTGTTTCAAAAGAATAAACTTTATGAAGTTTTACATGTAAGAATTTATAGAACGAAAATTTTAAGAGCCATGTTAGCACCCTAAGCTGTTACTTGTCTTATGGGACAAATAAATCTTCCTGAAAAGGCTCAGATTATGATCTATGTCCACGGATGTTTGAGGTAAATTTATATTTATTGTCACTGGAGTATCTTTATGAAAAGATGTTTATAGGTGGACCGGTCCTTAGAATTCATCTAGACTTCTAAACTATAAACACCTGGTGTTCCACTTCCAGAATTTATTTTCTCACTAATTACTCTATTTTGTTTTAAACCTCTATTTCTCAGCACCCACACTAAGAACAGCATTTGTCACACAAAGGAACTGATATAATTAAACCAGATGATGTGCCCCACAAGTAAAATCAGCCATTCATGAAAGCTGGTCACCAGAGGCCATTTCAAACAATGCATATTTTAAAGTCATCTAAAGTAATCCCTTCTCTCTACTGATTTGGTTTCCATGAAGTCTTAAGCACATGTGTGCTGCAAAAAGGAGGCTTATTAAAACCTGATGTGATATTAGAGATTATAATGCAACAGGATTGAACTGATTTTGAAGATCTGAGTCTTCAAAAAGGAAAGCAACCTTCAACAGTATTTGTAAGCTTACTAACACATTATACATAGAAAGATAAATGATGATTATTTATTAATTAAGGAAAAACAAAAATAAAGAATGCTCCTTTGTTAACCAGGTTGGGGTTATATATAAAATTTGCATATAAATGGGGGAACTAAAACAGTTTTCACTGATGGACTGATTAGCAAAGCACAGTAATTATTTTATAGCTAGAAAGAGTGAGGAGCTTGGGTTATTTAGAAAATTCTTTCATAAAGTTGTGAATCCCAATTATATCATTCCCTGGCTCACAATGGTGAAAACTTATGAAAATGTGTCACATAACAACATTTGACAATTTCAAAATATTAGTTATCATCATCAGAAGTGAATTCTTATAGCTACTATGATTGCCTAAGAAGTTTACAAAGACCCCCAAAGTTTACTAAGAGCTCCACTCCAGGTAGACCTCTGGATGTTTTGTTTGTTTTCTATGATTTTTTTTTTTCTATTTCCTGATTGTATTTAGTTTCAATCATGGATGAAAATACAAAGGATTGGATTTGATATGTTTCTTGTCCTGTATTTCAGGATTTCCTTCATACAGCTTATACCCTGAAGCACACACCGAAGGAAACATGTAAATGATCATAAATCGTTTTGCGAAATCAGCAAAAAGCAACGTTCTGGCACAGAGGCCATCTGCTTTTCCTCATTTGAACACCACTTCGTGGAACAGATCATATATGAGAAAAGAAGTTAGCAACCTCCACTTCATAGGGCTGAAGTGAAGGAGACATTCTAGAAAACACCTTCTAGAATCTCTGAGTTTGAAGGAGATCTCAAAGTTGTCTACATCAAACTTTAACTAATGAATAAAACTTCTCTATAGATAGCATCAAGGAATAACATCCCTGTCTAGGTAACACAGAACTTACTAGGCCATCTGTTTAGTTCTGGGTGACATTTAAGGTCAGAAAATTCTCCCCTTTACTGAACAAAAATTTGCCTTCCTCTCTGTTCTAGATGTTTAGTCATGCTCTATTCTTCTAAGCCAATGAAATAATTCCATATTCTTCTGTATAACAAATACTTTGACTATTTCAAGATTGTTTCCATCTAACTCCTAAGTCTTTTCCACTTACGAAACATACCTATGTGGTGGTTTAATGGTAAATTATGGGAGAGAGTTGGAAGGGATTATTTTGAATTTGGCCACTGGTTGGTTAAGTATTGAATCAATAAACCCTACAAAGCTCTAGTTACACAAACAGGAAGCCAGCATATTTAATGCCCATCTGGCTCAAGGGGATTTTGACTACTATACTACTGTAAATCACTGGTTTCCAAATTTACTAAGAAAAATCTCCTTATGTACCGCTACTTTTGTGTTAGGATTAAATCCAGCTCAGAAATCTTCCAAAATTTGCATAATTAAATTGCTAATTAGTTTTATTGGAGAGTAAAGCCAGACAAGAAAGATGAAGCTCCAGGCTACAGTCATAATCCAAGTATTAGATTTGTTTTTTCATTCCCTACAACTTAGTCATTGATTTCCTTCTAGCAATTACATTTTGAGGAAGCTTTCCTTCCAAGATGAAACATCTTTGCTACACTTGGCTTCCAATTTCAGAATACTGGATACTTTAAAAGAGCTATGTAAGAGAATAACAACCATTCCATCATTCAACAAGGGCCCCAAGCTCAAGTACTTAATTCGCAAGGTAGAGCAGGGGTTCATCAGAACCACCTGGAGGTCTTATGAATTACTGCAGAGGTCCTGATTCTGGGGTGGGGCCCAAGAAATTGCATTTCTAACAAGTTCCCAGAGGATGTTGACTACAGGTCCAGAGGAGAGCAATCAACCCACTAGCGCTAGCAAAAGGAAAAGGGAAAGACCAATCAGGCAGCTGCTTCAGGTCTTTTTCACAAAGGTTGACTTCTCAGACCTTTGCATTGGCCGAGGCGGCTAAGCACTCCCAAGACAGGGCTATTGGGATTACTGATATTGCCAATTATTTCATAGCTGACAAGACCATTTTGTAAATTGCATAGTTTTGCACAGTTGCAAACTTTTGTAAGTTGCAACTTTTGCAGAGTTGTGGAGAAGGCAAACATCCCAACAGACTAGGTCATCACTAGGCACCGACAACTGAAGAAGTTTTCCACGGGAGAGCCTTAACTCTCCCTCAGCAAATATCCAGAAGTGTTCCTTGGAGAGGCTTTCCAATGACCACTAACATCCCTTCCTACATATTCTCTTTCAATGTCTGAAGGAATAAGGTTCCTCGAATTCTTGCCATATATGAACTAATGGAATCTGACAGTGGCCCAGAGCAATGTTGAAGTTTGCTACATTTATTAAACAACTATTAAGCAGAAAGATAGGTTCAGTGCCACCAGGTTTTATTTTATATCTTAAGGTAAATTATTACCAGAGATTAAGGAGGCAGAGCGAGTTTCTTGGTTTGTGATTTAATGAAGCCCCTCCTCAGTCTCCTAATTCTGTTCAGCTACATCTGCCAATCTTCCCCTCCAGGCCCTTCAGCCCTATCTATCACCTCCTCTTTGAGACAGTGGCAGACGAATACAGTTGCAGTAGAAAACACACTCTGAATCAACTAACCAATATGATTCAAAACACATGTCAACTCACTGTGATGTGCAAGACACGTTAGTTCCTCCTGGGAACCACTCACTGAATTCTCCTTCCCACACTGTGGAAGTGGGAAGGGGAAGGATGAGGCCACACAAAGGGAGCTGGAAAAGTCAGACAGAACCAACAGGACTGGGTGCAGTGGGCTCAAAGAGAGCCCAGGTCAAGCTTGCAACCTTCCAAACTACTTTGTCTGTCTTGATTTTTGTAGCAGCGACTTCTTCCCAGAACCTCAAATTGGACAAATGGTCTGATACCCAGTCGAGAAAAGGAAAGAATTTTGCAGCCTGAGTTTTCCGGGTGCCTGACTTCAGGGAGTAACTTCCGGTACGACATGGATTACTTGGGGACCTGGGCACAGCTGGGAGGTGGCACATCTTGTCTTCTTTCCTTCTCTCCTTTTGCTCCCTGGTCCCCTCTAGTTCTATCGCCTGCTTCTTCCTCCTCACTCCTCAGATATTATAACCTATTCTGCCCCTGAACTTCCGAAAGTCCCTCACCATTCTCTTTCTTCCTTTTGGTCTCTTGGCTCTCCAAATTTCCACATTTTCCAAGACGTGGGTGAGACTTGATCCTTTATTAAGAAGTAATAATTTTCATTAATATCCATTGAGCATGTACCACGTACTAAACCTTTCACAGTCATTCGTTCACTTTATCCTAGCCACGCACCTATCAACTCAGTACTATTCTTCTTCTTCTTCTTTTTTTTTTTAAATGAGGAGACTGAGATTCAGGAAGTTAAGGGATCTGTCCAAAATTACACAGCAAGGGGCAGAACTGGCAGGACCCCACACCAGAGTCTTTGTTCACAATTGTTCTGTTTTCACATTTTCTCTTGAAGTGCATTTTCACTTCAAAAGATCATGTATGCCTAAAGCATTTCAAACTGGCAAAATTATTGGGGAGAAATTTCAGAGGCAAAAATAGGCTTCAGGTGTTGCTGTTTCCTGGCATCAGCCACTGTGCCTTACAGAATCTCCCCAGGGAACAAAACAGGGCATCAATATTGCAGCCACACACCACGTACAGCCCCTCTTTCACCTTCCGAACAGAAGGAGACCCCTCAGAGCTCAGTAAAACAAAGAGGGTTGCTGGGCGAGAGAGTGGACTGGCGTGGTTGACATGAATATTCAAGACCACGAGTCACAACTCCGTGAATTCGAGGGTCTCCTCTATTTGTATTTAGCATTGTGGAGTCGCGAGACAACTTGCAATGATTAATTAATCCTCGGTGAGAAGGCAGAAGGTGAAATAATTTGTGCATAGTCACGCAGTCGGTCATTCTCAGGCTCCGAGTTAGTACTGGAGTGCTTCATTTTCCAGAGACAGAAGGAAGATTGGACCTGACTTTCCCTTTTGTGCCTGTGATCTGAGAGATCCACCCCCATCCCTGAAATTTTCTAAGAGGAGGGCAGGTGGCCGCCAGCTGTCCTTAACCTACACCCTAATGAATGACATCATCCTCGATATCGCCTGTCCATGAAAATTCCATCCTCTGGGATCCCCCTCCATACCACCCCCGGTAGGACTTGATCCCCCACCCCAAGGACACACACACCCCCGGGAGCCCTTCTGGGGGCCTGGCTTCCTGGCTTGCTGGAAAAGGCACGATCTGCTTAATACATTGCACTTGGCTGCTTGTGGTGGTTTTTGAGGCTATTCGCAGTAATACTTCAATTATCTATCACAGTGGGGGGAAAGGTCTCTAAATATGTGAATTTCCATGATATCTTACTTTAACTATTTAAAGACTGGAACATCAGGCCGGGTGCGGTGGCTCACGCCTGTAATCCTAGCACTCTGGGAGGCTGAGGCGGGAGGATCGCTTGAGGTCAGGAGCTCGAGACCAGCCTGAGCAAGAGTGAGACCCCGTCTCTACTAAAAATAGAAGAAATTAGCTGGGCGTGGTGGCATGCGCCTGTAGTCCCAGCTACTCTGGAGGCTGAGGCAGGAGCATCGCTTGAGCCCAGGAGTTTGAGGTTGCTGTGAGCTATGATGACACCACTGCATTCTACATGGGGCGATGGAGTGAGACTCTGTCTCCAAAAAATTAAATAAATAAATACAGATTCAAATTTCAAAAAAAAAACAGAAAGAAATTATTTTAAAGGACATTGAATTTGCACAAAGAACCTCCTAAAGCCCAGTGGCTTTATAACAAGCGGGGTTATTTCTGGCTTTGTTTCTCGAAGGCTGCAGTGGGTAGCGGCTCTGCCCTGCTCCAGGCTGTGGCTCTCCTCCCACAGCTTCTCACTCAAGGCCTTGGGCAGAAGCAGCAGCCCCCACGTGAGAAGCGCCATTCTCATGGCATTGTCATGACAGGAGCGGGATTGCTGATGACAACTCAGAATGCATTTCAAAGCGTCTGCTTGGATGTGGCATCAGGCACCCCTGCTTCCCTGCCACTGGCCAAAGCAAGCCATGGGGTTGACAGAGCGGGGTGGGGATAAATTCTTCTCTCCTGGGTGGGGACCTTGAACTCTGTTCCCTTCTCTGGTGGGGGAGGGGCGATGATAATTGGGGATTGTGACATAATCTACCACACACACTTTCCAAAATTAATTACAGATTGCCTGGTCCTCAAAGAATATTGCGGATGATATCACTGCTTTGTTTTGTTTTGTGGCTCTGGATCATCACTGTTAGCATCACTACTGCCCTTGGCTTATAATTCACACTTTCCCTAAGATGTACGGGCATAGGAAAAACTGCTCACTACATAGACGACACCAAACTGACACTATTCGAAATTCCTTAGGGATGCTCTTCGTGGTACTGCTTTTACCTCCCTTGCTATCAATGATCACTTCTAGTTATCCTATTTGTGTTGTCTCTTGTCTTCTAATCTGCTAGGTAGGGAGCATATTCTCCTACCTTTTCCTTGTAATATGTTGGGGAGATACCAGAGAGATGGCTTGTTAGACCTTGTTAGATGTGTGTCTAAAATAAGGGTGAAGACAGGAAGGTCTCTCTCAAGTGTGACACGCTGGTGGCACAATGCATGGACCTTGTGACAAATGTTTGGGTGTGGGTGCTTCATGAGCTTATTGGAGTCCTTCTTGTTTTTGCTGGTTGAATGTTAGATAAATAAAGTTAGGAAAGACTGAGTTTTGGATTAAGTTCACGGGAGCATTCCTGGTTTGCCATTTTCCATATTTAACAGAATTCTTTTTCTAGATGTTTGACTAAGCAGCCATTTCTTATTCAATTCCACTTATTCTAATTGCTATCAACATTTTGACTCACAAACCCTCTGTTGAGCAACGGTGTAAGGCCCTTCCCTGGGCACCAGTGGAGATAACGCATACGGGAGAAAAGAGCACTGCCTTTGCATGGATGTTACGTACAATACGGTTCCAGAACGTGCTGGCGACTGCTGTCATTTCAAAGGTGGGGCAGACAGCACACTTTGAAAGGCCTCAAAACTCCCTACATTGTGCACAATATTCACTTTGGGTTCTTTAAAACTATTTTCCTCTGCGAGGCTTTAGAACTCCTTTGGAGTTGCTGAGTTTCCCTAGAAAAAGAAACTCAAGAGATGGTGTTAAGTAATTTAACTTAAGTTCAGAAAGCGTTATAAGAGTTTTGTTGTGTAAACACAAAAAATATGGAAATAAAGTGTTGGATTCTCTAATTTTGGAAAAAAATAAAAAAAATAAAACTCCCACACTAAAAAAAAAATAAAAAATGAAAATAAAAATGAAAGCAAACCCGTAAGAGCCATAATCACCAGTCAAGGGAAATGAAAGTCAAATGTTTCCAACTTGGTTAGTGGAAACTATTTCTTATTTAGCACTTTCTTCTAATATATATTTAGTTATCTTCTGAAAGCCTGACCTGACATTGATAATAATTGAACTTTGAACCAGATTTTTCATATGCTTAGGTGGTTTCTAATATCTCAGATCCCAGTAGAAGATATATTTGTTCTTCGTAGATAAAATAACTCTTTCCATGTTCAGAAGGCATCGCTGCTTAAGAAAGACTTTGTCATAGATTGTCAAATGCTCTCTTCATACTACTTACATAGGAAGATAGAGCAGGCGTTATTATTCCTTCCCCACCAGAGTACAAGCAAAGAAAAAATGTATCTGCACTAGTTTCAAGCCTTTTTACTACTACTTTTCACGACAACCCAAGCAAAGAGAATATTGGTTTGAGGTGTACTTACTTTCTGTGCACAAACCCGCCAACCAGTGAAAATACAAAGAGGTAGTAATTTCCCTAGTAACGAGAATACAGTGAGTTAGTGTTAATGCTGCTTCCCAATAATTTTAGAACATTATGATGTTGCTCAGAGTAACCTTCATAAAATCTTACGTTTAAAAAAGTATGTGAAAAACAGCTTATTGTCAAAAATGTCTATGGAATGATTCAGATTAAATAATTTGAGGATTAATAATCTAAGGAAAAGCCTTGAAGATATAGTAAACAGTCTTTTTTACAAAAATAGATTAAAAAGTTAGATTGATTACACTGTTGAAAAGGCATTTGTACATGACATAAAACTAAAATTTTTAAATAAGAAGGGACTGCTTTTTAGGAAGTTAGCACCTGCTCTCAGTGGAAAGCAGCTGGAAAACTTAAACTTTTCTAAGTAGGTCTGATGGGGGAGAGGGCAGCAGAACTTGCTGGTTACTCCTGGACCCTCCCCTCACCTTGATTCACTGCTTTGCCTGACTACAGAGGTGACTGCAGAGGACAAAATAGTATTCGACACAGTAATGATAAGGCACAACTTTATTTTGTCTGATGGCGACAACCTATTTTTCTCCACATTTTGAGCTCATCTCATTTCTGTAACCATTTGTGGAAGGAAAAAGTGGCTGACGTAAATAATCCTAAATGATACGGCATGGGCTGCTGATTACCTGCTTCCTCATTCTTTATCTTCTTCATTGATAACAAGACCCCAATTTTGGCTGGGCGCAGTGGCTCATGCCTGTAATCCTAACACTCTGGGAGGTCAAGGCGGGCGGCTCGTTTGAGCTCAGGAGTTCGAGACCAGCCTGAGCAAGAGCGAGACCCCGTCTCTACTAAAATAATAGAAAGAAATTGGCTGGACAACTAAAAATACATAGAAAAAATTAGCCAGGCATGGTGGCGCGTGCCTGTAGTCCCAGCTACTCAGGAGGCTGAGGCAGAAGGATCTCTTGGGCCCAGGAGTTTGAGGTTGCTGTGAGCTAGGCTGATGCCATGGCACTCTAGCCCGGGCAACAGAGTGAGACTCTGTCTCAAAAAAAAAAAAAAAAAAAAAAATCCCAATTTTATTTGCCGTGGCCAGCTATAGGCTCCCTAGAAGCTCTATGCACCCACGTGACTGAATTCTTTCCAATGAGATGTAATGAAAGGATTGTGTGGGACTTCTGGGATGGTTCCATAAAAGAATGTGGGTGGCCATTTGTCATATATCGTAACTGGAGCTTCAGCAGCCATCGTGGACTATGAGACACTATCATGGATGGCATGCATCATGGTGGAGTAAAGAGAGAAAAGGAGCCCGAGGCCCTAGTGGCTAATGTCCCAGCCCTGACAGCCTGACTCTGGATTTTCTTCACTTGAGAAAACAAAACTTTTGTCAATAAGGCACTATTTTAATTTCCGCTATGTGTAGTCAAATTCCCAATTATGTCTCCTAAGTAACACTATTGTTTTTTTCTCATTCTACAACCACTCTAAATTCAAAATGTTAGGTAAACATGGCCTTTAAAATCAAACCAGAAGAGTTTGGTTTATATTTGGAATAGGATAAACAATAAAACCTGTGGTTAATGAGAAATTGGAAGAAATAAAGACTGCACAAATAAATGTGTAATTACAACTTATGGTAAGTGTTATGAAATTTACAGGGGCAAGTAGGAACATGAAATTCTCTCAGCAGGCATTACGCTCCAAACTATATTTAACTAAGGAAGTTTAAGGTTTTGGGTCAATTAAAGAATGTTAGAAATCTCTAATTAGGCTGGGTGAGGTAGCTCACACCTGTAATCCTAGCACTTGGGGAGGCCGAGGCAGGAGGATTGTTTGAGCTCAGGAGTTTGAGACCAGCCTGAGAAAGAGCGAGGTCCCATCTCTACAAAAAAATAGAGGTATTCGCTGGGCCTGGTGGCTACTGGAGAGACTGAGGCAGGAGGATCACTTGAGCCCAGGAATTTGAGGTTGCTGTGAGCTATGATGACACCACCGTACTCCACCTGGGGTGACAGAGCCAGACTCTGACTCAGGAAAAAAAAAAAAAAGAAAAAAAAAGTAATCTCTAATTAACCACAGAAATAAAAAATAGAAATGAATTCCTTTATCTTTTTAAAATTTCTTAGGATTCAAGCAGATTTTATTATGGTATGAATTGTTCTTTAGCCTTTTTAAACAACAACAACAAAAAGCCTGGAGTCTTTATATAGGTTGTATACCAGTACCCTACCTGAATTTTTATTTGAAAGAGGTTAAATGGTAACCCTCAAATGATGGATTTTTCATATTTCAGATCCCAAAGAGGAATTTCAATATTTTCAGAAAATATTGCTAAAGACATTCTATTATTTTCTTACCTAATTATAAAATGTTAATGTTGGCTACAAAGATGACAATAAAAACAACTCCTCTGCAGGAATGTTGGCACATGTGTATTCATAAGAAAAACTTGATTATCTCTTTTCGCCTGGACACCTTTTCCCTTTTCCCCTTCTCATTTCTGTAAATATGACTTTTTGTTTTCACTTGAAAATAAGAATTCTGCCTTTACTTGAATAGCAAGGTTTTTTTTTTAAATCAAACTTCTAAAACTCAAGTTTTCTATGTTTTAAAGAAATTTAGAAAAATAATTTGTTTTGCATATATGTCTCAGTTATACTTCAAATTAGGATTTTATAAACTCAAATGAACACATTACCAACACACTATTCTTAGACTTGTGAAACAGATTCCATAGCAATTACTAAAGTCCAAAGTTATCATTAACAAGAGCAAAGTTTAGAAAGAAAAACATATGACTATATAAACCAAAATTCCTTAATCAATTTGATTTATATTTAACTCCCATGAAATGGAAATAATTTGGTAAATTTGATTAGTCTAGATTATGATTCCCAAACTGTTTCATGACATGGCACACAAAGAAAATACTAACACTGGTTATGTGCAGCACATTGGGATAAGCAGATGGTGGCTACTCATGGCCCAAGGGAATCTGGTCATCCTAGTCCTACCCAGCCATCCTGAGGCTATGCAGGTAGATGTCTTGGCACACCTATAATCCACATCTTGACACATCTGTAATCTATTTTGTGGCTAACTGCTAAGCAGAGTGACTGCTAGGATACTATGTTCTAGAGCAGCAATCCCCAACTTTTTTGGCACCAGGGACCAGTTTCATGGAAGACAATTTTTCCATGGACTGGGGGTGGGGTAGGGTGGGGGGAGGTATGATTTTGGGATGATTCAAGTGCATTACATTGATTGTGCAGTCAAACCTCTCTACTAATGATAATCTGTATTTGCAGCCGCTCCCCAGCACTAACATGACTGCCTCAGCTCCACCTCAGATCATTAGACATTGGATTCTCTTAAGAAGCACACAACCTAGATCCCTCACATGTGCAGTTTATAGCTCCTACGAGAATCTGATGCCATGGCTGATCTTACAGGAGGTGGAGCTTATGCGATGATACCAGTTATGGGGAGTGGCTGTAAATGCAGAGGAAGCTTCACCCCCTCGCACCTCCCACCCTCCACTGCTCACCTCCTGCTGTGCAGTTGGTTCCTAACAGGCCACGGACCAGGGGTTGGGGACCACAGGTTGAGAGAATCAAACTGGGCTATGAGAATTCCTAAATAATGTGATTATTTGTCCAAAAAATATTATATAAAGGTTTTGGAAACAGAATGTTAAAAAAATCAGGGGCTTAATCTATGCATTTGCAAGTATGAATTGTATATAGTGGTGTTTTTTAGGGTAATTTAAAAAAACAGAAATAGTCTGGCCAATAAGAAATAATTGGATGATCACTTAAACTTCCATCACAGAACTACAGATTCATAGATGTATGGATTAAGAATGGACTTTAGAAATCATCTTATTCAACTTTTTGTAAAATTGATGATGCTGAGGCCTCGAGTAATTGATAATACCATTTGTATCAAACTTATACTGTGCAAAGATTTTGCATACTTATTCTAATTTGAATCTTCTAGTAACCCAAGGCAGCACTACTGGTATCCCTATTTTCTAGGAGTTTAACCAGATTCAGAGAGGCTAACCAATTGACCCCAAATCACTGTTTCTCAAAGTGGAGAAGGAAGCCCACATCTTGTACTTTTCTGCGACATCACAGAATGCTCCATCGTGATCACATTGGGGATATGTATTGCCTTTGATACAAAACAGTTTCCTTCTAGTTCCGTGAATATTTTCACTGAAGCTAGTTCTGTCTTGGGTTAAAGAATTAGCTCAAATGAGTAAGTTGCATTTGCCGCGAAGAAATGTCTTCTGCCCCCACCACCCCCACATACCTAAACTTTGTGAAACCCTCCCCAACATTCTTCAGAGTATGTGGAATTCTTGAGGTTTTAAAGCAGTGAATCCCAGAAGTTATGTCAATGAGGACAGTAGGGAAAGAAGAAAGGGATACAACTGCCTGTCTTCAGCTCTCTGGGAAGAAGATGTTAGGGAAGCTGCCTATCCTCTGGCCCGTCAAATGCATGACTACATTGTAAAGAAGGTGTATAATTTCAGGTCAGTAAGCCTCAAGTTTAAGGAAGGACAGCCCTTCTTCATACTCCTCTTCCACTCCCTCCCCAACTCCTCCTCCTCCCCAAGCCTTCTGGATCCAATGGCTTGGATCCAGAAACATTGAGAAAGAATGGAAAATTAGATGTTTTCAGTGATCTAAAAATTGGTGGATCCATAGTTCTGAGCTTAAAATAGCGCCATCTCTATTTTGTTTAATTAAAAGTAAGTCTTGTATCCTCTGCTCTGGAAAACAAACATCATTATGTTACCCATAAATGCACAGACTCACAACACCCACTTGTTTTATCTAACGGCTTGTGCGCCCTAACAAATATTTAGAAGCAAAGACATTCTTCATAAGTTCTTCTCCCTCTGAGAATTTTGGAGTTCTGGGATACCCTGTTTAAACAAGAAATCTGTGCTTTCAAATACCTGATCAGGGATCACTGTGCTTGCTTTAAAAACGTAATTGCTGGAAGTGGGTATCTTTCCTTTCTACTTCCACTTCCTTCTCTTTCACATAGGATGCGTTCATTCACTGCATCTGATTGAAAAAATGTTCTACATTCCTGCACTAGGGCTGAGTCTTGCCCCTTCTTTACGGGTAAATAAATAAACAGTGAGTCCTCGAATAGTATGTTAGGGTGAAAAAGTGGTATGAATAGGGAGAGTGCATTTCCCTTATTTCCACTGGTTCAGTCTTTCTGAGTAAAACGGATAAAGTTAGATGCTCCCTCACGTTGCTTTGGTGACACTGGCACCACGCCTGTCAGAGAAAACGCTATGTCGCTGTTCCCTAGGTGAAGACAAGTTGGGGCTGGATGTCCTGGTCTCACAAGTGGAGGCCATTTCAAATCAATTTGCTTTACCATCATGTTTCTGTGTAATGGGGATGCTATCTACTGTCATTTGATTGAATTTAGTGGGAAATTAATAAATAGACCTAGAGACCTTTCCTTCCTGTAAGTCCTATCACCTTCCTCTCCACTCTTGCTCCATCATTCTCACACTCACTTTCTGCTTCTTTCCCTTTTCCTGAATTCCTCTTTTCGGGAATCCTGTAGCTGTGCCATATAGGAAAAGCTATGCGCTTTTCAGGATAGAGATTCTTACTGAAACCACAGATGTTTTTGGTCCAGGTTAATTTGGGTTAGTTCAGAGCGATTCTAACAGAGGCATTAGTAAGCCCCTACTGATTTCATTTACGAAATGCTTGCCATCACTGTGACAGGTCCTGTGAAAGTCACAAAGAGTACATTTGCCCCAGGAACTTAATCATTGGTCTTTCATTTGTGGACTTTATTTCACAAAAGGAAAAAGAAGGCATGATACATATCTGTCTCGAGTAAAGACAATGGCATCCTATAGTAAGAACCACAGCCAGCAATGCACAGGCTAGTCACAGAAACCTGCGCAGCGAGGCAGGAAAACATCACCAGAACAAAACAGCCCACACCTCTGTCCTGGTGGGGAGACAGCTCCTCACCGAAAGAACTGGGGCTGCTATCGGGAAGGAGGGATGGATTTGGAAGGAAGTTCTGAATCTGAATTTCTACTCTCCTAATTAACTAGTTGTGTGGTTTTTGGAGAAGCCAACGCCCTCTGTGAATGGTAGTTTCTCATCTCTAAAATACAATGGCCCTGCCTGTCTTCCAGTGTTGCTATTATTATCAAATGGCTTAAAATGAGTGGAGTGCTTGATCAACTTAAAAATGCCTTATAAATATTAGGCATTTTAGTATTTTGGTCTTTATTTATAGAAAATAATCCATGGTCTTACATCAGGAGGAAAAGTGACCTAGGGTTTTCTTAGTGTCTCTGCCTCATTTGGTGGCACAACTGTCATTCTGTGAACAGAGAGATGCATCTGGAGGCCATATGTACCCCCCTCTTTCCACTTATTCCAGCACCTTCCCCAATCATCAGATCTGATCGATTGATCACCTACTCTGCTGATTTTATCATCAAATTATTTCTTGATTTTGGTCCCTTTTCTCCACTCCCTCCATGCCTTTGTCATCTCTTTTCCAGATCATTGCAATAGCTTCTAATGGTCTTTCTGCCTCATCTGTTTCCCCTTAAATTCACCTCAAAGTCATCCAGGCACCAGAACCATCTCAGATGCTAGCCTAACTATGTCTCCTCCCTGTTCACAATCCAATCCAAACACGGCCCTCGTATTAAAACACCTCCTAAATTCAAGAATCTGCTGATCTCTGCCCAACCAATTCCACTCCCACCAACAGAGTTGATCCTTTTTTATGCCCTAAGGAAGTTCAGACAACAGTGAAGCCTTCCTTGAAATCCTGTTGCCACTCAGACACATATTTCCCTTCCCCAGAAATCTCATGTCTCTTCCCTGGACTGTACAAATACCCAGAGCATATCTCTATCTTCGAACAATCATTTTCCCTCTAAAGCCCGCTTGGACTCTGGCACACCACAGGGGCTTAGTCAATGTCTAGATGGTAATGCACTCTTTTATGGGTATTTCTTCAACTCAAATTTGAATAATATTTTTAAAAAATTCTTTAAATATTAAAAAAAAAAAAAGAATTGGCTACCTGACCCTTTGGTATTTGCAGCCACATCCAAACATCTAGTTAGCAATTGCCTAGAAGATCTTTTCATATTTGCATATCATAGTATAATCTGAGAAATATTAGGACATTTAAATGCCTTTTCCAAATGACATACAATCTTTCATCTTTAAAAGCCTTTACTTTTCCACTGAGCCTCAATTTCTCTGAAAGATCATTTTCATTCAGCAGACTTTTAAAAAAAATAATGAAAAGTTGTAGATACCTGGCTGTATTCCCAATCAGTCTGAAAGCCATTTCTTAGCTTTTAAGTTGTCTTTTCTGAGAACAATGGCTAAGGTATTTTGACTCGGAAGCGGCCCCCTCAGCCTTCCAACAAGTCAGATGACAGAGAGGTGAGTGTGTGGGCAGTGGGAAGACTCCACTGACAGATGTATCTCTGTCGTCTTTTCAAAGACAATTCTGGACACTAGAAGGGACCCAGCTGCAGGGCTCAGGCCTGGCTTATCTCACTTTGTTTTGGAAATAAATTAAAGCTTGCAAAAAAAAGAAGACTACAGTGTTGGAAGGTTTTGGCATGACAGGACTGATGTCTGATGTTTCTCAAGGTCTCATTTTTGCTCAGCACTTTGTCTCCAAGCTCCTCATCTTGGAAACCACCACTAAGTACCTCTCCCTCGCCTTCCAGACAGGTGCTTGCAGACTCGGTCAACTGCCTGACTACACAGGGCAGACTCTGGAACGATGGCATCTTCAGAAAGGGGTTCTGGCCTTAGCATACGATTACTCTTAAGCTAGAAATCTCAAACCAACCTGATGGTCACTGATGATAGGTAAACAGACGTGGCTGCTGAAGGGTTTGGCTTCTGTAGCACTGTACAGGAGGACAAGGTGAGAAGCATGTGCCTGGCCCAAGAGCTCAGCACCACACACATACAAAAAAAGGCAAAACAAACCTCAAAACCAATAAGCAAACAAATAAAACAAAAAGCAGGCTGGGTATCCTTTTCCTGGAAAAATAAAAGTAATTTTCTCAGGTTGGATAACATTTCAGTTCCAGATGCAGTTAAAAGGGCCCTGAAAAGATACGGCCTTTGAGGAATTTGCAAATCAGTGGAGAAGGTGAGAAGTTGGAAGGCAAAGTTGCCATTGTCTTATACTGTGCAAAGCACTACACGTTGCACACTCTCATTCCAAATATGCAGGTGTTAGCCTGAGTGTTTCCTGACGTGTTGGCAGGATATGAAGCATTTCTGTGGGCTGCTTCATCCTTTGTGGTAAAAATGAGCAGCACATGAACTTTAATAGCAGACAATAGTTTAGTCACGAGGGAGAATCTTCTTGAATGATTTACATTCTCAGAGTACCCCTAGGATGCTCACACCCATGCTGAGAGTAGAACTAAGAATTTTTATATCCATTTAATACGATATACTCTTGGAGACCAGAAGCTGTATCAGGAAAAATCTTTTAATAGAATTATGCATATTTAATGATAGTTTCTGGCAATAGAAATCTATTTCGTAGAACATTGAGTTGAGGTTATTGAGAAGAAATGTATGAAACTATTAAGTGATTGATGTCTTGGGGATAAGAAGCAGTTTCCCGCCAGGGAACCGGCATTTGTTCAGCAAACCTCTAAGCAGCCCTACTGTGTACCAGATGCAGCCAGGGACGCCCAGAGATCCCTTCACTAGCTAACCTCCTTCCACCTGCAGAGAAAAACAGAATGCTTTGAAAGGCCTGGCTTGATGACTTTTGCCTTCCCCCATGAGCACAAATGCCTCTTAACTTTTTTTATGGGGTTTTAGGCTAATCACAACAAGCCTTTGATTTTAATATTACAACAGAGACAGACTGGGGGTGAAAAATAACCACATCCTTTCCAACTTGTTTGGTTTGGAACAAATGGTCCAAGGGCCTTCAGAGCTGGGTTTTACCATCCTTCACAGCTCAATATAACCCTGGCCTTGCCGGGATTATAGTTATCAGTTATCAGGATTCGTGATAGCTTTTGCACAAAACCAAGCATATCGAAGACTGTATTGAGCCAAATGAGTGTTCTTAATCACCTGGCCAAGCTTGGCCCGAATCTGTAATTTTCCTAATATTGGTACATCCAGATTAATCAATTTGCACATCTAAATCTTATTTGTACTGAACATTATTCTAATTAGTAATAAATCTATAATTTCTGCAGGTCAAACAGGTAGTTTTCCACTTTCCTTTAGCATTCTTTTTCCATTTTCTTACTGTAGAATGCGTTTAAAGATCATGCAATGCATTCTCTTCACTTAGAGGGTAGAGAAAGCACGAATTTCTTTCTGTTTATGAGCAGATTTTTCTAACAGTTATTAAAACTAACAAAGTATTTAATATTTGTTGTCATTTTGTAAAACAGGGGGTTAGTGACCTGTTTTTCACAGTGCTAATGATTCTATTGCATTCCTATTGCTGTCCAGTTTTTCTTTTTTAAAGAATGAAGGGCTTTTTTTCCCTCCCAAATATTGAAAATTCTTTTAAGGTCACTGAAACTTAAAACTTTCTCATGTGCCTTTTTGTTTTGAAACCATTATTTTAAGATTGTAGAATGACTCATTTCCCTATAAGACCCTCAGACGAAAAAAAAAAAAGACTTTGTAATGAAAAGTTTAAAAGTTTGAGGTTTTAAGAGTGACCTGAAGTACAACTTTGTAATTTAAATGCTATTACACTTTACTGAATGAAGACTAGCCATATAAGGGTTTGTTTCTCAATGTTTTTGAGTGGAGAAGCGGTGACTTCATCAACACTTTTGCTTCCTAACTCCTCACTTGTGCCTCATGGAGTTTCAGCAAAGCTAGAAATTATGCCATTAAAGGCCATCAGCTGGCAAGTGAGCCTCAGGACTTCCTCTGAGGAGCTGTCGCTGCTGTTAAGGATGTGAATTCCCAAGCCTGGCAGCAATGCCGTTCCCCCTTGGAGGGGTGGCAGTGTGTTTAATCAGCCTAGAACTGCCTCTCTTTCCTGGAGTGATACTGAGCTGTGCAGCCACTACATAAACACAAATGAAGAGGAAACGTCTTCTTGGTAATTACAGACAAAGAGAAAGAGAAAGTATTGATTATAACATGCCTACATTTTAAAAACTATTCCAGCATAAAAAATACTTCTAAGATAAAATCAAGTGACGATGTAGGGTCCCCTAGATTCTCTGAATCACAGTCAAACTGACTTTTCAGCTTCCATGTTAATTAGTGTAATCACAACACTAAAGCAGACAAATGTATTGACTAAAAAGGACTTTTTGGGGAGCCCAATATGCATGAGTTTTGGAAGGAAATAACATGACCTTAAAAAATGAGAAATCATTTTTTTCTCCACCAGAAGGGAACAGTCAGTGGATTGGGATGGAGGTGGAGGAGAGGTGGGCGGGGGCTTGGGTGGAAAATTTGCCACGAGAACAAAGACTATCTTCAGAGCTCATTGTGGGCAGAGCGGGATACTCCACCCAGCGGGTGGGGAAAAGAGAAATTAAAAAGGAATACTGTTATTACTGAGACAGCAACGTATTTGGAAATTGTGCATTTATACATATATGCAAACATAAAGATAAGAGAGCTTTTAAAGCTCAACACTCACAAAGCAACATGGAGCAGTTGGAGGAGACGGAGAACAGGAGTGAGCTAGGCATGTTTGTTGGGAAGTCAACTTTCTTTTTATTATTTTGGACTATTTATTCATTCCAGGTCCAAAATAACTACTGAAATTTCTGAGTTTTTGTCTTTTTCTTTCTTTCTTTCTTTTTCTTTTTTTTGAGAAGTCCATTTTGAGTGGTGTTTGGGCAGCTTGGTGGGCAAGAACACAGGTTCAGGCAGACCTGGGTTTAAGTCTCAAATATGCCTCCTGCCCTCTGAGTGTCCTTGGGCAAATTACTAACCTCAGTTTTCTCTTCTGTAAAATGGGATAATCATCATGCCTATTACCTCCTGTCACTTTTGTGGGGATTAAAGAGTTGGCACGAACGTGACAGTGCTAGCATTCTGCCAGGGACACAGTAGGCCCCCAAAAGTACCTTCTTTTCTTGTGCCATTCCACCCCTTCTCAGCACCTGCTTGTGCAGGACACCAACAGCTTCAACTCCCTTGGAAAGACCAGTTGTCTAATGATATACGTTGGTTAAATGGATAGAAAATAGTTACTTAGCTATGGGTCGATGCCAGTATTGAGCTTTAGTTAGATTTTCGTTTTTCTAAGACAGAAGGACCAGATTATGTGTCCGTCAACAACCTGAGACTCTAACTGAACTCTGGAAAGAGGTACAAGTCTTTGGAATAGTGCATCTGGTTACTTGAGTACAGGAAAAGCAATGAAATCCTCGGAGAACCTCGGAAAATAGTCTTAGGCAGTGGCAGTTGTTTTTTTTTTTTTGAGACAGAGTCTCACTCTGTTGCCTGGGCTAGAGTGCCATGGCATCAGCCTAGCTCACAGCAACCTCAAACTCCTGGGCTCAAGCAATCCTACTGCCTCAGCCTCCCGAGTAGCTGGGACTACAGGCATGCGCCACTATGCCCAGCTAATTTTTTCTATTTTTAGTAGAGATGGGGTCTTGCTCTTGCTCAGGCTGGTCTTAAACTCCTGACCTTGATCGATCCATCCGCCTCGGCCTCCCAGAGTACTAGGATTATAGGCGTGAGCCACGGTGCCCGGCCAGTGGCAGTTGTTTTGATTGTGATTTCATCAATGAGAAGTTAAGGTGTAACTGGCATAACCATGTAATAATAAGCAAGTTTTAGTTTTCTGGGGATTTCAATTTTTTCATTTGTAATAAGGGGTTGTGGTTATATCTAATTATTTCCACATGAATCTCTATGAATAGCGGATTGAGCCTTCCCAGTGGTCCACCATGCCTAAGACTCTGCATGGACAGTGGCTGTCCATTAGTAGGTATCCAAAAAATACCTGTCAAATAAATGAATGAATATGGAGAATAGTCTTAGATGTGTCGACTTCTTCTGTTCGCTCAGAGTGCCTGATGTTGAGTGTGCTGATGAGCCTGACATTTGGTGACAAATCCTATACTCGATGTTAGCAGTGGGACAACACAATGACTGGAGTTGAGAGTCCAGCAAGACTCTCCTGGGACAGATGCAAGGGCAGATTGTCTGCTGCAGTTATAACTGAATGTATTTACTGCGTTTATCTCATCTCTCTGTTGGTCTTGCCCTGAAGCAGAAAACGAGGCCCAGTTGCCCAACAGTACCATCGGTAAGTTGACAGTAAGTGCAGTAGGCAGCCTCCAACAGGGTCCCCACTGATTCTGGCCTCCTGTATTCATGCTTTTGTGCAGCTCCCTCCCATGCTGAACGTGGCTGATCCAGGAAACCAAGGCAGAAATGACAGAATGTGACCTCCAAGGCTAGATCATAACAAACTTTGCACCTTCTGTTTTATTCTTTTGAATTACCTGCTCTGGGGGAAGCCAGTGGCCATGTTGTGAGGACACTCAAGCTCCCTGTGGAGGATCCACAGGGCAAGGAACTGAGGCCTCCTAATAACGGCCAGCACCAAGCTGCCAGCACATGAGTGGGCCCTCTTGGAAGGGGAGCCTCCTACCCCCCTCAGTCCCTCAGATGACAGCAGGGATTGCAACCTCATGAAAGACCCTGAGACAGAACCACCGCTCAGCCGCTCCCACATTCCTGACTCTCAGACACTGTGTGAGATAATCAACATTTCTTGCTGTTTTAAGACACTTACATTTTAGGGTCATTTTTAACGCAACAATAGATAACTAATACAATAAGTGTCTAAAAAGATGGATTCATGAGTGACTGAGGCTGACATTCAGTTACAGCGTTAGAGTTACAGTGATACTTCGTGAGAATAGAGAGTACAGGTGTCCTAAAATTTAACAGCTACATCAGAGATAGTTAAAAGGAAATTTCTAATGACTTTTTCGGAAGAGCCTCACCTCTTTTTCCTTTCATATAGCCAAATACTCTTTGAGCATCTCGCTTAGTGGTTTATAAGAAACATGGGTTTTGGGATCTGATGTGGACTTCGCTCTTTGCTACCAGTGAGACCTTGCACAGGTTAATCTGGATCTCAGTTTCCTCGTTAGTAAAGTTGATGTAGAAGTACAACCTCATGAATGCTGTGAGGTTTAAATCACTTCATATATGTGAAGTGCTTAGGGGAATCTCTGGTACACAGACAGTTCCTAATAAACATTATTGTTTTTATTACTAATTTACTTTTACAGTATAAACATTTTAACTCTGCTAATAGTTTCTTTTTTTCTGTCATCCATGAATTCATGTGCCTTTCATTTAGTCAACTAAAACATTTTCCAAATTAAATTTGACACCTGAGACAGACAAGGAACCACTACCCGAGAGAACTGCTGTGGTTCCTCAACCGTCCTGCCTGCTTTCTTCCCTGCTCTGACCAGCTGTGAGCATGTCTCATCAATACTGATAGCTCAAAAGTCATGCTGTGGTTGTTTTACTTCATTCCCAAAACCAAATGACACCCCATCTCGGGACACACTGGTATGACCCTTACTTCTAAGAGGTGTATGTCCCAAAGTTGGATTTATAACAGCAAAATTTTAGAAAACCCTATTTTCCGGTTTCCTGGTCAGAGGTTACCAGTATACAATTAAAGAAAACCAAATTTTGTAGGAGAAAAAAATCAAGAGTTGTCTCAAACTCAAAGCACAATACTAAATCGACTAATCTTTTGAGAATTTGGCCTTTATCACTTTCTCCGAAGGAGAGAGGAAATCAGAATCTACGTCTGTCCACAAGATCTCCCATTCCCATTCCTGTTTGGGTAGTGGTGAAAGAATTATAAACTCAAACCCAAACTGACCGTCCCACCTCACAGGATTTGCTGAGCTGGGGATTTGGTGTGGCTCAGAACATTAGCATATTTATACCCTCTGCTGATCTATTTGGATTCAGTGGTGGGGAAAATGGCAGAGAAGAACAGCAGGTGGTTTCATCAAAATCTCCCTGAAAACTCTGAACTCCTCATTTTTAAGGTCAAGAGGCAATGTGCCAAAGGTCATGTGGGGGCAAAGGGCAAGAAGACTGAAAAGGATTAGAGGAAGATAGAGACTGTGCAGTTGGACATAAAAGAGTTCCTGGGAAAGCAAGGAACTGGTTGGATAGATCCCATTTTTAACTTCAAAAACTTTATCCTCTCAAAATTAACCTTATTTTTGTTTGATGCCTTATATTGGGGGAGTGAAGAGGGCAGTTTTTAATCAAACTCTATAAATTCCCTCTCTCTCACCCCCTCTATCCTCACCGCCCCACCCTCACCCAGCAAAACACATAAGAATTTTGTTATTCAAGCATCATTTTTCATCATCAGTTTTCCCTGTGATTCTAAAGAAACACACACACACAAACACACAAACACACGTGTGCCCACACCAAATGGGCACAATGAAAATCTCATTCATTTTTAAACCTTTAAGTCTGTATGGATAGTGGTTTTTTATTTTTCATTTACTCTATCTATCTATCCCTCTCTCTAGCCTCTATTTGCTTAGGAACCTGTAGAGAAATACATCCTGTGGAGACACCTGCAGCCCTGAGTTTTGCAGAACCGGTATTTTAAGTAAACCAAAGCCTTGTGCCTGCTTAGTCCCTAAGCTGCCCAGGAATCCCCGCTGACACCAGCTATCCTGTGTCTTTGAGCATCTGGAATGAAGTCTTTCGTCCTCTGTGCAGAGCCCTTTGTGCCTTCTGACCTCCAGCTCTTTCCTCTGGCTCTACTGGTCACTTGCCTTGTCTTTTCGCTTGCCCCCAATGACATGGCTATTGTAAGGTTTTTGTATTATTTTGGTTTCTACTGCAAGGCTTTGTAGGGAACAATCTGCTAGGTAGAGGGTTTTTTTTTCCCCTTGTTTATTTTCTCTTTACATCTTTTCTGTTTATAGACAATTTCCAGATGGATAATATGGCTGAAAACTGTTAAAAGTGAAGCTCTGAAAACAAGCTACTTTTGCACTGGCAGCGTCTGTTTGAAGCACACTGATATATTCTGCCTGCCTGGGATGTCGTCCTCAGCAAAGCAGATAGTGAGTTGTCAGCAAACCGGAAGGGAGTTCTCAAGAACATCAAGTTACTAGCAGAAGCCAACAAGAACAGTTCACCCTGACATTTTAGTATTTGTATTTCTGGAGTATTTAAAGTACTTTTGGATTAGTTCTCTCTTTCAGACACTTACAAGAGACTATTAAGTTTTTGTTGTTATTTTTTACTATCTTTCTCAAGTAGCCTCTCTCTATAAGCTTCAGAACACAAATATTTTGAAATGGAAGCATTTTTCAAAAATTGACTAATACAATAAAAAAGCAATCATTTTAACAGATTCACTAATAAAACAAAATTTCGGAAAAGATAGGTTGATGTTTAGAAACAAAAATCCATAAATTTAAATTCTTTGCATCCAAACACAGCCAACAGCCTTAGGAGGAGTCTGTTATCTTTATAGGAGACTGAAGAGGAACACTCTGTCTGGATGCTGTTTGTATTTCTGAACGTGGACACGTGAAGAGAGGGATTTTGGTGCAGTCAAGACACCGGTTGATGAGAAGGTTCCCGAGACATATTTCACAGAACTAAGCATCCCTAAGCTGGCAAGGGCTGGCAGCAGCCAGGCATTTGGTTATGAGCAATTTATATTTCTAAACTTTACAGTTCTGGGGAGGATCTTGTGAGTTTTCATTATAAATTTTTAACCATTTTTCTGAAGGACATTATATTCTAACAAAAAAGGGAGTTAGGGTTCTCCTACACCGAAGAGCTTCAAGAAATTTGTACCAAGTACTAGACTCTTCATCTCTTGCCCCCCAACTCCTAAAGATTCATAGCCTCTCGTAATCACACCAAGAGCTTCGGTGCCTGTCACTGATAATTTTAGTTGATATTGTGGCAGTATCATTGTCATCTTAGAATGTAAGCTCCCTGAGAGCAGAGCGCGCGGGGGGCACATCCTGCATTGTAGCCTTAGTGCCTAGAGCAATACCCTGCGCGTGGAAGGCCCCCATTGACATTTGTGGAATGAATGAATGATTGAAATTTGTCATGTCAGGTGAGGTCCACAAAATCCACTTTGTATAATATCAGCTGCCTGGGAGGCTTATTGCGATTTTTATAATATTGCTATTTATAGTAAAGTATTAATACAAGCAAGAACTTGATTCCTTAAAATCCTCTATTTAATGTTCTTTTCCCATTTGAATAGTTCTTTCTCCCCACCTGATTTTCCTAGAAAATTCCAAGGACGAAGGTTCCTCTGGTTTACTGATTTTTCAAACGAGCCACCTGCTATATCATTCTTGCCCTGCTCACCACAGACAAAGACGTAACTCATAAACATGAGAAGGAGAATTACTCCAGGGAAATTCTACCTCACCACCTTTCTCTGTTTCACTCCAAAAGAAAATAGGATTCATTTCCACTACAAAATTGAAATTATTTATAAGACTTAGTCCCCCTGACCACTTTCTGAGCATCTGTGGGGTCTAATTGGCATACAACCTGCCCAAAGTGCCATTCCTGATTTCTAGAAAATTAAAAAAATATATTTCTCTGGCATCAAGAATGGAATATGGCTTAACTATGAAAGTATAAAAATTTGATCATCCCCTCTGACTTGTCACCAAGATAAATACTATGAAATAGTTTTGTGGGTATAAAGTCTATATAGGTATTATCAAAATAAGTTCACTTCTGAATGATCTGTTGTCAAAGTAAGGAGAAGATGCAAAGCCATAAAAGGGTAATAAAGCCACCATTACACATATAAAGTACTATGCACCATCCTTCAGAGATTTCAGCTCTTTTTCCCAGGGAAGATACTAGCTTTATTACTGCCATAAAGCAAGCCTGGACCAGCTACACTTAAATTGGATTCCTTCTTCTGTACTATTGCTTGGCACCTTCCTAAGGATTTTTGTTTGTTTATTTCAGTGTAAAAAAAAAAAAAGATACAGCAAGTCATTAGGCACCTTGATAGTTTCTGATGGAGGAAAAAATCTCATTTTGGCAAACTGTTATAAAATTCTAGAAAATTCAGTGCAGGTTTGGGTGCATCCATTGAGTCAGTATCATACTCAAATCTTTCTTCAAGCCTGTCAGCATGCCTTCCTTCCTCCCTCTCTCTCACTCTCCTTTCCTCTTTAGGTCTGTTAACTCTCTTATTTCTCATCTTATAAAAAAAATTATCTCATGTGATCAGGTTTCATAGCCTACTTCCCTAGTTATCAACTGGCCCTGAGACACCGCCTCTCATTTCTGAGTGAGGTTAGCTACCTCTTCACTTTCACTCCCTCCAGGGAACGCCAGTCTGAATTTTTGGAGACTTCAAAGTTCATGGATTTGAGCTCACTAGCACCACTGCCTCTTCCTTTCTGGACCACCTGCCCCTGCTGTCCTTTAGCTACTGGCTAGGCCAATCTCGTTGATCCTGCCCTTGTCAGTATTGGTAACCACCCCCCTTTTCATCATCTCCATTCCATGCATCCTGCTCTCTGCCCGTTACTCTCAGTGTGCCAACCCAGCAATTTTCTGACATGGCAGGGCTCTTCAGTCCTTTGATCCAACTACTCCCTCCCTGGCCCTTGATGTCTTCACCCCACTTCTTATCAGGTTAAATTCCACAGTTAGTCATTATGATCAGTCCTTTGTAAACACTCTCAACCCCCTTCCTCCTCCGTCACTTCGCCATCCTTGCTTGGTACCCCAAACCCCAGTTCAATCCAACTCCCTGTCTATTCCATATCTGGACCTGTGCAACTCTACGTGCTTGGAGAACGACACAGAAGCACTCTGGATAGTCTCCTGTGTTACTCAGTGCCATGAACCTCAAGGAGGCCCCTGATGCTGCCGGGCAAACATACTTGCTTTCCCTCATCGCATTACTCTCCCGTCCTCTCAGATGCACATTTCATGCCACCCACTCCATCCTCACTCTCTTCCTATCTTCCCTCATAACCTTGGTTCATCTTTCATTGGGGAAACAGAAGCAACTGGAGGGGAGCTTACACAGGTCTGCTCAGTCTGTTCACTCCCATGCCTTCTCCACCATGGGTATGATTTTATCATCTATTGGAGTAGAGGGATTACCCACATTATCTTGTCTGAAGCTGATTCTTCTACCTGGGTACTAGGTTCCACCTCTTGTCATCTATTCAAAAATCATAGCTCTAGTAATACTCCCCTCTTTTGCCAAGATCATTGTATTTCTCCTCAAAATTATATCACTCCTATCACCACATGAACATGCTGTTATTTCTTCCATTGTTTAACACTTTTTCACTCCACTTCTCTCATCAGCTGCTGTCCTATTTCTTTGCTTTACTTTATAGCAAACTCCTTGAAAGAGTCCCCGTATTTCTTAGATTCTCTTCTCCCATTTCATCTTATGCTTACTATAATCAGGCTTTCTCTCCCTCTACGTCACCAATGTTGCTGTTATATATGTCACCAATGCCCTCTAATCCCGTGCTCAGTTTTCAGTCCTCATCATCCTGGACCTGCCGCACACACCTGACCACTCTCTCCTCCTCCAAACATGGTCTTCATTCAGCATCTGGGGCACCAGAAACTCCTCCAGCCCTTTGTCTTCCTCCTGTTTCCCTGAAGCTCTTCTCAGTGTCTTCTGCTGATCTCTCCTCTCCTCTTCGACCTCTGGATTCTGGAGTCCTCCAGGGCTAGACTTTCATTCTCTTCTCTGTCTATACTCACCTCCTTGTTGATATCATGCTAATGACTTCCGAATGCTGTTCGAAAACAGACTTACAGAGTTGACTGCCTAATTAATGATATCTTCATTTGGAGGTCTAAGAGACATCTCAAACTTGACTTCCAAAACTGAATTCCCGATCTATCTCCCCAAAACTCTTCCAATGACAGCCTTTCCAACCTCAGTTGATGGCAACTCTACCCTTTCAGTTGTTTGGGCCAAATCTTCATCCTTTGTTCTCTCTCTTTCTCTTTCTCATTTCCTTTCTTTCTTTTTTCTCTTTTTTTTTCACACAACACATCCAATCAATCAGGCAATAATGTTGACTCTGTCTTCAAAAGCAGCTAGCATCTGACTACTTTCTGCTCTTTCTGCAGCATTGCTATCACTAAATCTATAGCATTCATCTTTCTCAATAACCTCAGAATTAGTCTCTTTTATTACTTTGGCCTATCTATCATCTACTCTCAACATGAAGATAGAGCCTTTTGAAATGTAAATCAGAATGTACAATTGGCTTCCTTTCCATCCAGAGAAACCACCGAAGTCCTTCCTGTGGCCTTCAGGTCATGTGCTGCCCTGTTGTGACTTGTCTAACCTCATTCCTACCACTCTCCTATTTGCTCACTGTGTTTCTGCCCTCATGCGTCCCTACTTACTTAATATGTAGGCATACTTTCATCTTGGGGCTTTTGCTCTAGCTGTTCTCTTTGTCTGGAATGTTCTTCCTTAAGATATCTGGTTGCTATTTCCTCACTTCCTTCACATCTTTGTTCAAATCTTACCATCTCATTGAATCTTTCCTTGTGAATCCTCTTTAACACTA
>NW_012154173.1:13118622-13119149 GCF_000956105.1 Propithecus coquereli
AAAATCTGGACATCCAACAGTGAAATATTTACAATATCCAACAGCCAATCAAGTGTTACTAGACATGTGAAAAAGTCCCAAAATATGACCCCTAACTAGGAGAAAAATTAGTCAATAAAAAGAGACTAAAGAATGACAGAGATGATGGGATTGGCAGATGAGGACTTCGGCTATTGTAAATATGCTCAAGGATTTTAAGGAAAATGTAAACACAACGAAGAGATAAGCAGAAGCTATTCAACAGAACCAAATAGACTTTCTAGAGCTGAAAAGTACAATATCTGAAATGAAAGGCTTTTTCAAAAAGTGAATTCTCTCAGTGACTTGTGGAACAATTTCAATATCAATTTGTCTGACATACATGTAATTGGAGTCTGAGGAGGTGGGATAGTATTGGAAAAATATTTGAATAAACAATGACTAAAAAGTTTACAGATGTGTTAAAAATATAAATCCACAGATCCAAAAAGCTCAACTAACCAAAAACATGATAAATGCAATGTGATAAATGCTATAACAATAATATA
>NW_012154173.1:13119199-13136291 GCF_000956105.1 Propithecus coquereli
TCAGGCTGGTTTCAAACTCCTGAGCTCAAACAATCCGCCCGCCTCGGCCTCCCAGAGAGCTAGGATTACAGGCGTGAGCCACCGCGCCTGGCCTTTGCTCTACTTTTATTTCATAGTATTCACTACTTTCTAATATACTATATATATTTGATCTATATATTATGGTTAATTTTATTGTCTGGCATCTCCTGCTACTAGAACATAAGACCACAAAGTTCGGGATCTCTAAACGTTTTATTCACTGATGTACCCCAAATATCTAGAACAGGGCTTGGCAAGTCATGTTGTAGGTGCTCAATGAATATTTGTTGGATTAATAAATGCATGCACATGAAGGAAAGAACAAAGGAAAAAAATGAATTAACCTGGTCTCTCTGAGCTATTTACTTAAAAACCCTTTTGTTGCTATTTCAAAAGAAATTCTTTCCCAAAGTGTTATGCCTGACAGTAGAGCCTCTATTATTGACTCTGTCTGGTTTTCCAATTAGAACAGGTTCCAAGTAATAATTCTAATGTTCTAATTAATGTGAGAAATTCTCCCTCACATTATACTAAAACAAAGTACTGCTGCACCGCAGCTTCTAGTAACTACTGTACACACTCTGGGGACATTACAATAAGAGCTTTTGAAAGATGGAACGAGGTGAGTGGCCTCATTTTAGGGTCTGATAAAAAATCAAAACTCAGAGCAGGTTCATTTAAAGCTTGGCCAAGTTTCATGTAAACCTGGCTCACATTGAAAGAGAACCCAAGCTGATATATCATTTCAAATGGAAACTATGCAAAATTCAGTGGCTTCATGTGGTTTCAACCCCAAACCAGGTGGAACCTGAGGCTTTGGCAAAGGTTCACTTTAAATTCTTAACTGGGGAATGTAAACCAAGGGGGGAAACGTTGGGAAAAAACAAAGTGAAATACAACCTTTAGCTTTGAACAGTTTGGACCACGAGCTTAAATCACCGTTCTTTAAACGTTATTTCACTTAGACTTTAAACAAGTACAATCATTACTTTGAAAAATGTTCCTCAATAATGCATCAGTTTTTTGAATTTCAGGAGTCCTTAACTCTCATGTGGAGATCAAATTATTATTTCCACCTGGAAGGTTGTGCAATCAAAGAACAAAGATGAAAAGGTGACTTGCCAAAGGTAACTAGAAGAATGAAACGACGGGGTTGACATCTCATTCACAGCTCTGTTCCTTAACCTAAAAAACTGCTGCTTTTCATTGGAAAAAACCAGAAATAGGAACAAAAGGAAATTTTAAGAATCTTACAGATTAAATGAGATTAAGTATTAAAAGATTGTGTTGTTGATAATAATAGTATTGTGTGAACTTAGCATTGACCTATGAAGTAGGTAGTGTGTGTGTGTGTGTGTGTGTGTGGGTATGTGTGCGCCCGCATGATTGAAATACACTTAAAACAAAGAAGTAAGGACACCTCAATTATAGAAGATGCACCCATATCCAGAGATTTTGAGCATCATATAATTTTAAGACTTTCACAAATCCTACATTCTTCCAGATACAGATATTTCTTATATGACACCTCTTGTACAGGTGTTGTATTAAGATTTCAGAGAGAAACCTTTAATGTGGAAGTGCAGGACTTTCCCTCCCTAGTTCTGCAGTTTATAGCAGTCTGACTGTAATTCTCACCTTATAAGTCTATTTTATGATTATAGAAAGATAACTAAATAGGCTTTTAAAACACCAAGTCAATGTATCTTGTTATTTAAATGAAAAGCCACCATAGTCCTTTAGTAGACTAAGGTAAATGAAACTATAGTCTCAAAGTTTGTAACCCTGCTATGTGCTTAGGGGCAGAAATCCCTGAAGGTAGATATTGTATTTACCACCTTCATAGACTGAATGCTAAAAACAGCCCCTACTACTTTTAATTCTAGAACAACTTGCCATTACTGTTCTATAGAAATCTGAAAACATGTGATCTTTGCTTCTGGACACTGGCATTTTACAGCTGTAAGGAATGCTAAGTAAACTTAGCATAAAACTACCCTGACTCTAGCATTGATCCTAGCTTGCATGTATTCTGTTAATAGATTTTTTTTCTCTGTTGCTTAAAAAAAAACACATTATAGAAGCACTTAGACATTTATATCAATGACTCTACTAAACAAAGGTACCCTAAGTATTGTGCGTTGGTTTAACAATAGTCAGTTATTCTTTTATTTAACAATATCTATCATGCTTTCTATGTGCTAAACTTCATGTTGGGCATTAAGAATGCAGAGATGAATGAGGCCCTGTCACTTCCTTGAAGGGTCTCACTGCCTAGCTGGAAGAAAAGAAATAGAAACAAAGTTTGGATACACATAGAGTGAGACTTATATTTCAAGTCACAATGGTATAACTGACATCAGACTGGTCCTTCTGCCATAAACAGCCAGAAAACTGGATAAAGTATATAAAGCAGCTATCTCAGACACTGAACAGGCTGTGTTCCCTGAGGGAAGGTATGTCCCACTACAGACACCTTCTGGACTATGGCACAAAATGTAGAATCTAAGTGGGGCTGAGGACAGTGTGCCATTTGGGGAAGTGAGGTGGAATTTGTGGGGTAGAGTATGAAGGAAGAGAGCCATAAAGAGAGAGAGTTCCAGAAATCTGTATAGGGTCCCTTTAAGTCCTTGGCTGAATACTAAGCTACATATGTGTAGAGTGAGACTCTGCAAAGTTGGACAAAGGACAATTACCAGGCAAAAAACAATCACCAGGGGTGCTGTAAGTTGAACAACTTCCACTGTACATGGCTAGGAGACATTCGAGTTCTGACTAGCCATAGTGGGAAAAACCCACTGAACACACATGAGTAGAGACCTCTGAAAGGCCAAACCCTTAACAGTAAGATTCCGGGAGCCCTGGAAGGGTAGATCATTCTAGATCTGACCTACGACAACTTAAAAACAAATTTTGAAAGGCTCCACTGATCCTCAAGTGAATTAACTACTTGCCAGAACAAAATCCAATTGTCTTTAAAAGACAACAAAATCTGGACATCCAACAGTGAAATATTTACAATATCCAACAGCCAATCAAGTGTTACTAGACATGTGAAAAAGTCCCAAAATATGACCCCTAACTAAAGAATGACAGAGATGATGGGATTGGCAGATGAGGACTTTGGCTATTGTAAATATGTTCAAGGATTTTAAGGAAAATGTAAACACAGTGAAGAGATAAGTAGAAGCTATTCAACAGAACGAAATAGACTTTCTAGAGCTGAAAAGTACAATATCTGAAATGAAAGGCTTTTTCAAAAAGTGAATTCTCTCAGTGACTTGTGGAACAATTTCAATATCAATTTGTCTGACATACATGTAATTGGAGTCCGAGGAGGTGGGATAGTATTGGAAAAATATTTGAATAAACAATGACTAAAGAGTTTACAGATGTGTTAAAAATATAAATCCACAGATCCAAAAAGCTCAACTAACCAAAAACATGATAAATGCAATGTGATAAATGCTATAACAATAATATAGAAACCATATTCCTATGATAAATTTAAAATATATAACTTTCCTTGATGAGTTTGTGCATTTATTTTTTCTCCTTCCTTCTGCATATCTCTTGGAATATTTATCAATATTTCCTCTTTTACCAGTGTTAGGATGATTGGGGTCTGTGGTGATGAGAAGGGAGGAGGCAGAAGTAGACAATGAAAGCATAGATTGAAAATGTAGATAAACTCTTTTCTATTCCCTCTTTGTTGTCCATTGACTTCTTATTCACTAGGCATTTTTTCTCTTATATTCCACTCATGTCTTATAACTGACTTATGTCATAGTTATTGTTTCAAGTCCCCAGGCCCTTGTATCCTCGACTCTCAATGGGTCTCTTCCATCAACGCTCCTAATGCTCATTTTGCCCCATCCATCTACCTGCTTTTTAAGGGCTTCATGGTAAAATCCCATCTCCTTTTCCCACCTCAAGTCTTTTTATCTCCCTTAAAACCCTTACTTCCTGGTTCCTAAATTTATGTCTCATTAGAATTTCAAACCTGAGTATGTCATGTGCATTGGCTTACAAGGGAAGGAGGAACCCTTACTCTTCTTACAAGAGCTGGAGAAGCAGGTGGTATGGCTTGAATGTCCCCTCCAAAACTCATGTTGAAATTTAATTGCCACTCAGATGATATGAAGAGGTAACCTATAAGAGGTGATTAGGTCACGAGGGCTCTGCCCCCATCAATGGATTAATGCCATTATCACTGGAGTGGGCTAATTACTGTGGAAGTGGGCTCCTGATAAAAGGATGAATTTTGGCCTCCATCCTCTCTCTGTCTTGTGCATGTGCTTGCCCTTCTGCCTTGGCCATGGGATGATGTCCCATGCACTAAGGTCCTTCATGCCAGTGCCATGCTTTTGGACTTTTCACCCTCCAGAACTGTGAGCCAAATATATCTCTATTTTTTATAAATTATTCAGTCTATGGTATTCTGTTATAGCAGCAGAAAACAAACTAAGACAGCAGGGTAGGGGGCAGATAAGCATAGACAAGAAGACAGGTTTATGGTATTGAAGACTATCATGTAAAACTCCTTTTTTCACCAAAACTTTAAACTCTATGCTTAGATTTCTAGGGAGGCTTGCTAAGGTATTTGTCCTGTAATGTATCTTAAAAAATATAGCATTAATAATATTACTAGATAACATTACAATATAGATAGAAACTCTGGTAGACTGGTTTATAAATGATCATCTTCCATATTGCCTATTTGTAACTAGGGATCTGTTTCTCTTTAGAAACATCCACATCAGCAAAGAGTCCATCTCAGTCATTGAGAAAATAAATCTAGAGTCAGTTTGAGTAAGGGAAAATAAAGTAAAAATTACTTGTGTTTTCACTCTGTATTCTCATTGTTTCATTTTTTGGATAAAACTCAGATAAAAGGTACAATTCTCATCCAAGAGGTGATGTAATCTGTGGCAGAATATAGCAAGGGCAGAATCTTTGCGAATTTGGTCATATATCTTAGAGCTGGAGGTGAGTACCTCCACGTGACAGATGAGAAAATGGAGGCTCAGAAAGGTTAAGCGACTTGATCAGGGTCACACAGACAGTTGGATATGCAGCTAGGACAAAGCCCAGGCCTCCTGAAACTTTCCCTTAGCCTGTCACTCTCTCATTATCTTTTGAGACAATAAACAGAAGTACCATTTAGAGCCCTTTCACAGGAAACTTATTAAGAGTGTGTGTCACTATTTGTCTCACAACTGTTAGCATTTGCTGGAATCCTTTCTTTCTTTTTTATATAGGTATGGCTGAAATGATGGAAACTGATAGGAAGCCCTGGCCACACCAGGTAGGCTGTCCTCTAGTCCAGCCACAGCTGCTGACAAAACACCACATGGTGGCTGTGGCCTTTTCACCTCATGGGAATCGCATGGGCTTTGTACAAATTAAATCACCTCATTTCGGGAGATGCCTGACCACTAATGTGGCTTTTCTGCTACCTCCTTGCTATTTCTCCGTCATGAATGGTGTACCGTTAAGCTTGAAGATGTCTCTGTAGTGCTCCTACGACCGAAGGATTATGGTCTTTCAGAGTGAAACCTTGTAACAAGCTACTTTTAAGAGACATTGATGTGTGGCAAAGAGCTCTGAGGATTATTCATTCATTATTCCACAGGGTTCTTGCCTTTATAATGGCTCTATGTGTAGCCGGTATCTCTTATTAAACTCTACAAGACAGATGCCAGACCACTTCCTCAATATATTCTGGGCCTATTTCTGTAGGAGTCTTTTAGACATTCAAATACTTAAGCACATAGAAGAAAAAGTGTCTTAAGTGATTTTTAAAATTTACCACTAGGGGACTGGCTCAAGCCACAGCATGGATGCCTCTTTTTGGCAATTTACAAAAGCTCAATATTTTTCAACCTGAAGTTGCAACTATGTTTTTCAAAGGAACAATGAACATTTGCTGTGCATTTAGCTACTTGCAAAGTACTGTGTTAAATGCAGAAACAAACGGATGGATAATAACCGAGTCTCAGTAAACACACAACGTAACGTGAAGCACAGATATGGAAATGACAATAGGGTACCAAATATGAACCATAATTAAGGTATGGAGTCTATGAGAATGTAAAAGAAGGAATCAATTCTGTCTGCAAGGAAACAAGGGATATTTTACAAAGATTATGCCAGCATAGCTTTTGACAGAGCGGTAAAAGAACATTCTGGCCTATGTCGATTGCAGAGTTCTGCCCACGAGGGCCGTGTCTGAGGAAGCGCCAGTAGTCTGTAGTGTTCTGTAGTGAGCCTGGGGATCCCAGCAGAGATGAGACAAGTTAGGGTCAAGTCATGAGTAAAAAGTGGGGAAAAGAAATAGGTGATACATGCTAAGACAGGTGAGGAGAGAACGAATGCTCTCTTTGAGCCCCTCACAACAGTATTAGAAGGTAGATGCTGTTATCCACATTTTGATGAAAGGCGATCCAAGGCCCAAAAGACTATGCAGCTTGCCCAGATCCACAAGCTAGTAAATGATGGAGAATCTTGCTGTCTTTTCACAATATCATATTGCATCCCTCATACTCACGATCCTTAGATGGTTTTGGGAAGTTTCGGACTGGATTCTTTATATGGGGAGCAGCTGTTGCTCATTTAACATCCATTTAATGCCATGCTAATGATCACCTTTGGTTTTTCACTTGGTAGATGTTGGGAGGTGGGCAGTGGGATATAAACACTCGCTCATGAAGCACTTTTCCTACTTCCTTTGGTGTAGCAGGAACTTGCCAGCTCTTGGCACACCTACGGACTAGCGACAAAGAAAGAGAAGTGGAAAAACCAAACACTGAGTTTGTTATTTTAAGATCCCATGGCAACATTTGATATGGGATCAGAATTTTGAATTTTATATATAAAATGTCTTTTTCATAAGTGTAAAATACAAGCAGAATTAGTGCCCTACACCGTGTGAAAAATCTCCAAAATACTTTGGAAAGCTCTCTGTGTGAGACTCTTTTCATCATCCTCTAAGATCTTTTTTTCTCCTTTCAACAAGGGAATCTTCATGATGGCACAAACGGGGGAGCGGGGTGCTGTACGGTTGTCGACCTGCAGCTTTCACATCATGTCATCACTTAAACAGCACGGCAATTAGTGTCGTGGTTGTAAAACAAACTCCATCAAATGTATATAATTTGCAAACAAAGGACTGAAAATGTTTTGATGATACATGTTGTTATACCTTTGTCCGAACCCATAGAATGTGCAACACCAAGAGTGAACCCTGATGGAAACTGTGGACTCTGTCTGGGCAGTGTGTGCCGATGTAGGTTCATTGGTTGTAACGAATGTGCCACTCTGGCGGGGGATGTCCACCATGGGGAGGCTGTGGATGTGTCGGGGTCGGAGGGCATGGGGAAAAGTCTCTGTAGCTTCCTCTCAATCTCCATTTTGCTGTGCACCAAAAACTGCTCTAAAAAAAATAAAGCCTTAACAAATGTTCTGATGAGGCAGACCCATTTCATTCTTTTGCGGATCTCGCACCCAGCTCTGTGAGGTTAGGTGAGACTAGAGCATAAACATCCAGCCTGTTGGGGGATCAGAATCAGGGCCCATTCCTAAGAGCCCCACGAGGAAAATCTTTTTATTGGATTTCAGTGATTATTGATTTTTATTTGTTAATATTTGCCAAATCATGGTTGGTAAATATTGGCAAATATGGTTGGGTGGGGGAAAAATCTGAACCAAAGGCTAAAACAAATCTACAGGGAAATAAGAAATTGGAAAATTAAAAACTGGTTAAAAAAGGGTTTTCATGTGTATATACACTGATGATAAACTCCCAAGGTGCTTTCCCACTCACCATGTCATTTAATTCTTTCAACAGCTGTTCGAAGTGTGCGAATGTACGTTTTAAGTGCGTACATGTAAGGCACTGTTACTGCTATTATTTGTCCACAGGGTGGGTGCTGTGGCCCGAGACTTTCTCTAGAGTGCCAGTTACATTGCCTGTGTGTGGGGGTGTGTGTGTGTTTGAGTGGATGGAATTATGGGATGGACTAACATTAGTAACATTATTATCTACTTGGTGTATTACTGGATTTTTTAATTTCCACAAGGAATAAAAATAATTACAATGCATAAAGCAATATCTAGCACATTATTAAGTGCCAGATACTGTCTGAGCCCTTTATATATACGAAATCATTTAATCCTTAAAACAGCTAAATGAAGTTGATATTCTTACTGGCCCCTATGTTGCTGATAAGGACACTGAAGCACAAAGAATTTTAGTTACAGTCAGCAAATGGCACAGCAGGAATTGGACCCCTGACAGTTTGGCTCTCAAATCTGTACTCCTAACTGCTATTCCTACCATGCTTCTCTTATGGGTTACTATGAATTAGGGAAAAAAAGACATTTCTTTTTTTTATTTGAGACAGAGTCTCACTCTGTCTCCCAGGCTAGAGTGCAGTGGCATCATCATAGCTCATGGTAAGTAACCTCAAACTCCTGGGTTCAAGCAATACTTCTGCCTCAGCCTCCCAAGTAGCTGGGACTACAGGCTTGTGCTACCACATCCCACTAATTTTTCTATTTTTTGTAAAGACAGGGTCTTAGTCTTTCTCAGGCTGGTCTTGAACTCCTGGCCTCAAGTGATCCTCCTACCTCAGCCTCCCAGAGTGCTAGGATTATGGGTGTGAGCCACCGTGCCCAGCCAGATTTTCATTTTAAGAGGACAAGATCACCTTTGCAGGTGATAACTCTTGAACCTCTCCCAAAGGCTCCCTAAAGCAGGGAAGCCTCTTCCTTACATTGCTCTAATACACACCACAGTGTAGGTTTTCAGACATCCACATGCCAATGGCTCAGCCTAGTCATAAGCAGGTACACACATGGGCTTACAGCCTACATGTGTCAGGGAGAAAAAAAAGTCAATGTTTTGATAGTCGAAATTATTGTCTGTCACATTTAGGGGCTGGTTGTCACTAGAACAGTTGTTCCAACATGTTTACACAAGTCATGCCATACAAACTCTGTCTTAGTATTTCCACCAGCAGAAAGTTTTTAAAACTAAATGGACTTCCAAATGAGAAATGTAAACCACATTCCTCTCCTTTCACCCAGAAGGGACATTTCAGCACTTACAAACTACTAAGCTGATACTGTATGTGACATTTGAAAGAAATTCCTCTATAAATCAAATGCTGGGGGTTGGAAAAGGCAACAAGAAAATGGAATATTTTCCTGAGAGAAAGGCAGTCTTGTGACAGGCACTGACAGCAAGCAGTGGGATGTCATTGGTTGTCTCTGGCCTCTCTCTGGGGGATCCAGATCACGGCAATTTCTCAACTATTTTAGTGCACGACAGGAGCCGATCAACAAATATTAAAAGCAGCAGCACCTGTCCCACGAGAGTTAATCTTGTGCATCTTTTCTTCTAGTCACAAAGATGATTTGGAGTCAACCCTTAGCTGAATTCCAACAACTACAAGTGTAGAATGTAGTACACGCTAATTTTTCCCACTTCTATTTTCAGTGCTTAAGCCAGTAAAGATTTTTCATTCTATTTTGTTATTTTATTTATTTTTTTTGTATTTTTAACACACAGAATACAGTAATAATCCTAGCGATTCTATAGCCTCCCTTCTTCACGAGAACATTTTTGAATTTTTGCCAAGCATCAAAAAATACACATCGGGATTAGTTCACTGGGAGACAGCGACGTAAAACTAGAAGGATGATGAGGGAGCAATAAGGTGACAGGACTAGAACGGTATGATGGGAGGTGACGATTGCCATGCAAGACCATAGCCTTTACATATCACAGCGATAACGACAGGTTGTATTTGAGTGACTTCGTATGGCTGCTCCTCCTAAAGTGCTTTTATGTTCTTTATCTTATATGGACCGCATCCTAGCACATGGGATGGGACCAGCACATTCTAATTTCCTAGAAAGTTACAGAGTAACTAAAATGCCTAAAACCACGGCCGATATCTTGACTCTCATTACAGTGTTCTTTGGAGAGAAGAATCTTGTGACTTGTTAGATTATGGCATACTTATCATCAAGAGATACACTCAAAATATCTATAACCCTTATAGCACAGCGCTGACTGTTCTGGCTGGCCGCTGACTCTTCTCCCACGGCCACCAAGCACCACCGAGCATCACCATGCCTGTACCTCTGGCTAGACCAGACTTCTGTGACGACAGCAGAACAGATTTAATCTCCTAAGTTTTCAAACTTCATGTAATAAATAAATACACTTTTTAATACAGAAAATGCATCAATTCATTTTCTGGTAGAAATGTAAAAGCCAGTAATTTTAAAATGAATTTTATGGTGAATCCCATTGTAAGAAGCCAGGACTCACATATTTGCTTTGTAAATAATGGATTTGCTTCAAATAACACCTGCATTTTAAATGCTTATATCAACTGACTATAGATAATGGACTTAGATTTCTTTAAAGGCTACTAAAACATAAATAGAAAAGGAAATTAAACATTGTCTTGAAAACTTGAGAACTTCTGATGGTGCTGATTATTTGTCTGGAAATATTTTAGTTACTTTTTACTTTTAAATGATAATCTTCTCTCAAAGACCCTTTAGCTGAATTACCTTCCATATGAAAATAAGGGAGCAGAAACCACCAAAGTTCAATTTGGAATCTACCAAAAAAGGACTCCTTCAAAATGTGCCTCTTTTCATTTTGATAGTTACAATCCAAAGCAGTTTTCCAATATATTTGTCCCATATACATCACAACTTCCCCGATACCTTAGATTGTAAGATGAGGTTTCTAGTGATTTGAGAGTAAAATCATAAAACAAATATGAATTTCCACTGTAATCCAATGTTTTTTACATTTTCATGTAGTCTACCAGAGGGAAGGACTTGATCTCTTAATGTATACGTACACCTGAAGACCAGTAATTTACCGAAAACGAACATTTTTTGCAAATTCACTAAACTGCAGATGACAATATGAAAAGCCTACAGCATTTCAATTCTACTATTATAAATATTCATGCAGCAAAAATATCCTAAAAAAGCCTCAGTTAATAGCTTATTTGTTTGAAACCCTATGAATGCAATGATGACAGAATCTTAATTACAGGATTTGACCCTACCACCCAATTACTCCAGGGATGCCTTCTTAGAAAGTCTAACCTTCATTTATAATTACTATGCACTCTTGTGAAATCTAAGCAGATAAATGTGGTCAACTTAGGATACCACTGAGAGAAGGAACCTAAAATCAAATATATTTGCCACCGGAACTAGGAACTCAAGATCAACACAGATCAAATGCATGCTTCCTCTCTAAGCAGAATTAATCAGCCCTATAAATGCCCTAACATGGTACAAGGCAGTATTTCTTTTCAGGAAGTGACTTTCTGAAACTTTCTACTGAGGAATATATTCCATCTTAACTTCAGTGTGCCATTCAAGACGAACCTACAAAAAAAGGCACCCATTTAATACATCTGGCCTGATACCAAGTTGTACAATTGCATTCTGCTTCTTTCAATTCACTGTGTTGTAAGAGTCCAGATACTTTTTTTATTCTAAGTTGCGGCATAATGATCTTAAGCAAATGTTAACCCAGCATGAGCCATTTTAGCATTGGATGGGATGATTCCGCACTTCTTACCTGTCTTAAAGGTGTTTGGGGGAACAGCTTCGTGTGAGCACAGGTTCTTAGACCCTTCCTGACAGGCACCCTGGCTAAGTAATCTCTCATATCAATTTGTGGTTCTGGGCAAAGAACAAGACCATTGTTGTGTGACCTGATTTCATTTCAGTAATTGTCTCAGTAAAGAATGACATCATCCCATTCTTTTTTCTTAATCTCCACTTGTGAATGTCCCCCAGCCCCCAGCCTCATCATAATTAAACTGCTTCCCCTTGCCAGGGGAAAAGCTATTTTCCTCTTAACTTCCAGCCTGAATGTGTTATTATGGCAAGAGCAAAGGGTTTTCCTTGGGTGGGTCAATATCCCTGGAGTTTGCTTCCTCACTGTATCAGACAAAGCACTATTTTGTCGCAGCCAAAGCATACTGAGAGGGCCATCTGCTGGGACAAGTCTCAGTCAGATGCGAAGACAGAGGAGCCAGCGAAAGGCGGCAGCCTGCTAGGCACAATGTTTCTCATCTGATTGGACTTTGTTTCTTTATTTAAACACAAACTCATTGGCTTTCAGCATGTGTGGTCTAAACAGATCCATTTAGCTACGCACATACACGTGTGCAAATTTGTGTGCTTGTACGTACCAACACTTGCTTATGGCTTGGATTTGTACTGAAGACACACATGACTCACACATGAAAGCATTTAGTCTCAAAGTGATAAAAGGATGAGGTAGGAAAAGAAAGGCACTAGTCTAAAAACTGGGCTTAGAATGCAACCAAATAGAACGGTTGTCAGGCACAGAAAGGCAAATTTCACATACTTTCACTCATATGTGGGAGCTAAAAAGTAAAAAATTTGAACTCTTGGAGGTAGAGAGTAGAATGATGGCTACCAGAGGCTGGGAAGGTGGGGAGGCGAGGATGAAGTGGGGATGTTAGTGGGCACAAAAATACAGTTAAGTAGAAGGAATAAGATCTAGTGTTCAGTAGCACAATAGGGCATCTGTCGTTAACACTAATTTATTGTATATTTTAAAATACCCAAAAGAGTAGAATTAGAATGTTCCTAATACAAAGAAATTATAAATGTTCGAGGTGATGGATACCCCAATTACCCTGACTCGATCATTGCGCATTGTTATGCCTAAACCAAAACATCACATGTACTCCATAAATATATACAACTATTATGTACCCATAATAATTAAAAATAATAAATTTTAAAAAATAGAATGGCTATATGAAGGAAGGTATTTATTTATTTTTTTTTTGGAGTATTATCTCTCTTATAGGGAAAAAGCAAAACAATTTATATATCCCACATTCATGTAATGGAACATGATACACATATCTAAAAGAACTCTGAAGAAACTGTAAACTGTTTTGATATAAAGGTAAGTGAAAAAAAACCAATAAAATTGTACATTCTCCATGTTGCCAATTATGTAAAATATTAGATAATATCCTATGAAATTGCTACTTTTGTAGGACAAAATAAATAGAAGCAATTGTCTATGATTCCACTTAGTATATGTTCATACAGAGAAGACTAATTGGCTAGGGTTAAGTATGTGATTTTTTTAAACTCTTTAAAAAATTCATATTAGGCAATTATTATATGGTTTTACAACAAACAACTAATTCTAAATGAGTTGGTATTCTGTGCGATAAATTGTCCTCTTTAATGAGAAATGTTTAAAAATAAGTAAGGGCGATCGCCAAGGAAAAGAGTGCTTCTCAGCACTCCCACATCCAGCTCTTTCTATTCTGTAGCAAGCGTCAGTGCTTGTCAGATACCAAGACAAGAAAAATTTTAGCAGTTTTTAGGGTCCGCATCTGATATTGATTCCTTGAAAAGATGCAGTTTACTGTTACAGTCTATGGACAGTTTTTTAAAATCACCTAAATTTAAATTAATCTATTGAATTTAGCTTAAATAATTAAAATAATATAGAAAAGTAAAAGTGCCAGGGAGGCACAGCCAAACCATACTTACGATAAAGTTTTTCATCCCAAATATGCATGAACAGGGCTAGGAAAGGTCTTAACTTCCTTACGAACAACATAGTTGCTGTTCTAAGTTATCCCATCTGTGTGCACCAAACCTTGTCCAGAAGGTACAATAACAGCCATTCATATTTTGGCAGGTGTATTTTGGGCTGAAAACCAGGCTTTACAAAAAAATAAAAGCAACCTGTTTCACAGGTGTGAACATTTTTGATGAGAACCCTCAAAATCTCCCCCAAGCTGTGAAATTTAATTGTCTTTTTGGTGTCTTATTATATGTAAATATAACCTCTCTCTCCTTGGAACAAGAGATAATCTGGCAATCTGACAGACAGGAGATGCTTGGACAGCTTCTGAGATTTGCTTATAAGCTCTCCAGGTTCTGTTTCTTTGGTTATGTATTTTGGAGGTGATGCCAAGTTCAACGAACTACAGATAAGCAGTTCTTAAAGCTGGAAAAATATTAAATGAAAGAACTTTATATCCAGATGACACGAGCAGAGAGCCAACCAAAAATGCACAGGGCAGCATCTCAGAAATCATAAAGTCCAATAAAGGAGTCCTTATTTTATAAACCTGACTGTCTGAGCATATATAAAAAGGACCCATTTCTTTCTATAAAATTTACTAGATGGGAGGATTGTGGATATATGAATACAGACATAGTGCTGGGAAGTGACTCAGCGGCTTATCTAATCCAGCTCAAATGTTGGATTTGGATGAGTAGGGGCAAAGCCAGTCGAATATTAAATTTGAATTTTCCAGCCTAAAGATGGAAAAAGCAGATCAGAGCCAGCTCTCATAAAGAGTCTGCAGATTTTTAAGAAATAAGTGTCCTATGTGTCAAATTTGAGCAAGTGACTCTAGTTGATCCAATATTAGAGTAAACATTTATTTCTATTTTCCCATAATAAGGATATATTGAGAAATGAAAAGGCTATAATGCTTAAAGTAGGGAAAATACTCATTAAAGGGAGAAAAGTGTGAAATGGAAGGCTAGAAAATAAACAACATGGCATCCCCAAAAGTGGCCTTTTCATAGCACAAAAGAAATGAAGACATGCTTTGAGAAATCAGTTTTTCAGTGACCCTTTTGGAAGATATAGGGTGACCTCCAGTATTAAGGGTGTTCCAGCCTCTTCTACAGTTAATTTTGAATAGTATGATTCCAAAGGCCAACCTCTTTCTTTCCCACAGAAAAATGGATGCATCAGGCTAGAGGTTTTCCAAGAACATGTTTGGCAAACTGACTCAAGAAGATAAAGAACTCTTATGAAGTCCAAGTTCTGTTCACTGAACTGATTCCTAAACATACATCTCTTTCGTTTCTGTTTTGGAATATTTTCTTCTCTTGTTTGGAGTTTTGAAGTAAGGAGACTTAACTTTCAACTTCTCTTACTGTTGATTCAACTTGTTTATAACAAGCATCTGATACAGTGCAATAATCAGCCATTAGTGGTAATACCCAAGACCATCTGCAGACAAAGCCCTGCGAATGACAGAAAAATTGCTGATGCTCATGATTTTAAGTCAAGGAACTCCTGTCTATCATACTTTCCAATCACTCATTCCCCTTCTTCATTTATCGTTTGTAGAATTAAGATATTAATAAAATGTGTAATTCCATTAGTATTTGAAAGAAAAGCTGGATAAAACAACCCTCAAAAGACAAACCTGAAATTAAAGGCAGACTTGAAGATTTTGTTTTTCTGCATGAGATTCATGAACTTTTTGGTAGTTAGAGGACTTATTCCAAGCCAACTTGGGCCAACAGAAAGCTAAGGATAAAAATCATGCAAAGAACAATGGGCTTGAAGAGCAGCAATTTGAAACCAAGAGGAACTCAACAGTTTCCATTGCATTAGTTTTGGTTAGGCATGGAGGGGAGCCAACTTTCAAAGTTGAAATTTGAGAAAAGACTCCTGGAGATGTAATCGCATATGAACCCAGCCCCTAAGAATGGTTTTTGAACCACCAAGGTTGAGTCTGTGAGGTAGGTACAAACACTCTTGGCACTAATGTTTATCTGGCTAAGGCAAGAAAGAAACTGTGAACACAAGCTGTGAATAAGACAGGTAACATCTGACAGCTTTCACTCCTGACACTGTGGAGGACACGGTGGACGACTGAGTGTGGCTGGCCTGCCACACTGCCCCCTCATTCCCCTGAGCTTCCTTCCTCAACAGCTCATAATATGTTAATAAAGTCATAGGATTCTTTAGATTCCCATTTTTCAGGTGGTTTTTCTGACATTCCTGAGGACTGATTTCACGACATGGTTCTGCCACATGCAAGGCCCCTTTTAGTTCTCGTGGCCAAGAAGAACGAGAATGCAACAGGAAGTTGTAGGACCCTTGACTCTGCAGTTTCTGCTAGTTCTTACAGTTCCCCACCTATGAAACGTTCCCCTCTTCCAGTGGCAAGAGTGCTCAGGTGGCCCATGGTTTAATTAATCAAGAGATACAAAATTTGATAGGAGTACCTTTGAAGATTTTCTGCAATTATTCTGCCTTGAAAAACCTGCATATCATTAGCCAGATTCACCGTCCACAGATGATGGTGGGTGGCCGTCAGCACCTACAACGAAGGAGAGCAAAAGTTGTATTTTCTCAGCAATTTTTCTCATCTTTCAGGTTTTACCCCTTCACAGTCTCAAAGGAGGATATTGTTAGGAATAACATTCTCCAAATGTCATCCAGACAGGGTTTCTTACAATCACTCAAAGAATCTTTGAAGCATTGTGGGTGATTCAGTCCTTTTATAGGAGTTTCCATTTTGACCCCTTCTTCATTGAGGGAAAGACCTTCCATTAGATTCATTTCATATTATTCCTTGACTGGGTTTCACAGAGCCAATAAAGAAGAGTTTCTTTTTAAAAGTTTACAAAGTGTTCCAAGTTTAAAGGTTGAGTGACGTCTAATTTCAGGTTAGGAGACCTATTTCAAAGGGAAATGTGCTGAATCATAACATCTTGGAAAGTTGCTGCAAGCTATCACTTGATGAGTAGCCAGGTAAGCATCTACAAGTGCTTAAATTTGTTTATATTCTGCATTTATGACAGTTGAAAAATATAAGTGACTAAAACAAATTTAGATACTTTGAATAGGAGGAAACACCCACTTGAATGCACTAAGTATTGGATGAAGCAATCTTGTTGCCATGAATAATTCATTTTAACATATACACATTATGTGTAAATGTATATACGATATAGAAGAGGAAATAATATGAGATAGGATAGGGAAATGACACTCTTATTTAACAACTCAAAATTTCCTTTATGTTTACAAAATTGTTTCTCTTCTCCATGTAAATATGAATGTTGAATAAATCATTCCATGTGGAGCTTTCCTACCTTTCCACTGGTGACTATATTTGTACTTTGGTATACTTGAGGGGAATCTCAGAGGTAATGGGTGCAGATTATTTCCCCCAAGAGACCTGGAATCTCTCCTTGTTCT
>NW_012154173.1:13136341-13138823 GCF_000956105.1 Propithecus coquereli
GCTATAATGCTTAAAGTAGGGAAAATACTCATTAAAGGGAGAAAAGTGTGAAATGGAAGGCTAGAAAATAAACAACATGGCATCCCCAAAAGTGGCCTTTTCATAGCACAAAAGAAATGAAGACATGCTTTGAGAAATCAGTTTTTCAGTGACCCTTTTGGAAGATATAGGGTGACCTCCAGTATTAAGGGTGTTCCAGCCTCTTCTACAGTTAATTTTGAATAGTATGATTCCAAAGGCCAACCTCTTTCTTTCCCACAGAAAAATGGATGCATCAGGCTAGAGGTTTTCCAAGAACATGTTTGGCAAACTGACTCAAGAAGATAAAGAACTCTTATGAAGTCCAAGTTCTGTTCACTGAACTGATTCCTAAACATACATCTCTTTCGTTTCTGTTTTGGAATATTTTCTTCTCTTGTTTGGAGTTTTGAAGTAAGGAGACTTAACTTTCAACTTCTCTTACTGTTGATTCAACTTGTTTATAACAAGCATCTGATACAGTGCAATAATCAGCCATTAGTGGTAATACCCAAGACCATCTGCAGACAAAGCCCTGCGAATGACAGAAAAATTGCTGATGCTCATGATTTTAAGTCAAGGAACTCCTGTCTATCATACTTTCCAATCACTCATTCCCCTTCTTCATTTATCGTTTGTAGAATTAAGATATTAATAAAATGTGTAATTCCATTAGTATTTGAAAGAAAAGCTGGATAAAACAACCCTCAAAAGACAAACCTGAAATTAAAGGCAGACTTGAAGATTTTGTTTTTCTGCATGAGATTCATGAACTTTTTGGTAGTTAGAGGACTTATTCCAAGCCAACTTGGGCCAACAGAAAGCTAAGGATAAAAATCATGCAAAGAACAATGGGCTTGAAGAGCAGCAATTTGAAACCAAGAGGAACTCAACAGTTTCCATTGCATTAGTTTTGGTTAGGCATGGAGGGGAGCCAACTTTCAAAGTTGAAATTTGAGAAAAGACTCCTGGAGATGTAATCGCATATGAACCCAGCCCCTAAGAATGGTTTTTGAACCACCAAGGTTGAGTCTGTGAGGTAGGTACAAACACTCTTGGCACTAATGTTTATCTGGCTAAGGCAAGAAAGAAACTGTGAACACAAGCTGTGAATAAGACAGGTAACATCTGACAGCTTTCACTCCTGACACTGTGGAGGACACGGTGGACGACTGAGTGTGGCTGGCCTGCCACACTGCCCCCTCATTGCCCTGAGCTTCCTTCCTCAACAGCTCATAATATGTTAATAAAGTCATAGGATTCTTTAGATTCCCATTTTTCAGGTGGTTTTTCTGACATTCCTGAGGACTGATTTCACGACATGGTTCTGCCACATGCAAGGCCCCTTTTAGTTCTCGCAGCCAAGAAGAACGAGAATGCAACAGGAAGGTGTAGGACCCTTGACTCTGCAGTTTCTGCTAGTTCTTACAATTCCCCACCTATAAAACGTTCCCCTCTTCCAGTGGCAAGAGTGCTCAGGTGGCCCATGGTTTAATTAATCAAGAGATACAAAATTTGATAGGAGTACCTTTGAAGATTTTCTGCAATTATTCTGCCTTGAAAAACCTGCATATCATTAGCCAGATTCACCGTCCACAGATGATGGTGGGTGGCCGTCAGCACCTACAACGAAGGAGAGCAAAAGTTGTATTTTCTCAGCAATTTTTCTCATCTTTCAGGTTTTACCCCTTCACAGTCTCAAAGGAGGATATTGTTAGGAATAACATTCTCCAAATGTCATCCAGACAGGGTTTCTTACAATCACTCAAAGAATCTTTGAAGCATTGTGGGTGATTCAGTCCTTTTATAGGAGTTTCCATTTTGACCCCTTCTTCATTGAGGGAAAGACCTTCCATTAGACTCATTTCATATTATTCCTTGACTGGGTTTCACAGAGCCAATAAAGAAGAGTTTCTTTTTAAAAGTTTACAAAGTGTTCCAAGTTTAAAGGTTGAGTGACGTCTAATTTCAGGTTAGGAGACCTATTTCAGAGGGAAATGTGCTGAATCATAACATCTTGGAAAGTTGCTGCAAGCTATTACTTGATGAGTAGCAAGGTAAGCATCTACAAGTGCTTAAATTTGTTTATATTCTGCATTTATGACAGTTGAAAAATATAAGTGACTAAAACAAATTTAGCTACTTTGAATAGGAGGAAACACCCACTTGAATGCACTAAGTATTGGATTAAGCAATCTTGTTGCCACATTATGTGTAAATGTACATATGATATAGAAGATAGAAGAGGAAATAATATGAGATAGGATAGGGAAATGACACTCCTATTTAGCAACTCAAAATTTCCTTTATGTTTAAAAAATTGTTTCTCTTCCCCATGTAAATATGAATGTTGAATAAAACATTCCATGTGGAGCTTTCCTACCTTTCCACTGTTGACTATATTTGTACTTTGGTATACTTGAGGGGAATCTCAGAGGTAATGGGTGCAGATTATTTCCCCCAA
>NW_012154173.1:13138873-13140852 GCF_000956105.1 Propithecus coquereli
ACAGGAGATGCTTGGACAGCTTCTGAGATTTGCTTATAAGCTCTCCAGGTTCTGTTTCTTTGGTTATGTATTTTGGAGGTGATGCCAAGTTCAACGAACTACAGATAAGCAGTTCTTAAAGCTGGAAAAATATTAAATGAAAGAACTTTATATCCAGATGACACGAGCAGAGAGCCAACCAAAAATGCACAGGGCAGCATCTCAGAAATCATAAAGTCCAATAAAGGAGTCCTTATTTTATAAACCTGACTGTCTGAGCATATATAAAAAGGACCCATTTCTTTCTATAAAATTTACTAGATGGGAAGATTGTGGATATATGAATACAGACATAGTGCTGGGAAGTGACTCAGCGGCTTATCTAATCCAGCTCAAATGTTGGATTTGGATGAGTAGGGGCAAAGCCAGTCGAATATTAAATTTGAATTTTCCAGCCTAAAGATGGAAAAAGCAGATCAGAGCCAGCTCTCATAAAGAGTCTGCAGATTTTTAAGAAATAAGTGTCCTATGTGTCAAATTTGAGCAAGTGACTCTAGTTGATCCAATATTAGAGTAAACATTTATTTCTATTTTCCCATAATAAGGATATATTGAGAAATGAAAAGGCTATAATGCTTAAAGTAGGGAAAATACTCATTAAAGGGAGAAAAGTGTGAAATGGAAGGCTAGAAAATAAACAACATGGCATCCCCAAAAGTGGCCTTTTCATAGCACAAAAGAAATGAAGACATGCTTTGAGAAATCAGTTTTTCAGTGACCCTTTTGGAAGATATAGGGTGACCTCCAGTATTAAGGGTGTTCCAGCCTCTTCTACAGTTAATTTTGAATAGTATGATTCCAAAGGCCAACCTCTTTCTTTCCCACAGAAAAATGGATGCATCAGGCTAGAGGTTTTCCAAGAACATGTTTGGCAAACTGACTCAAGAAGATAAAGAACTCTTATGAAGTCCAAGTTCTGTTCACTGAACTGATTCCTAAACATACATCTCTTTCGTTTCTGTTTTGGAATATTTTCTTCTCTTGTTTGGAGTTTTGAAGTAAGGAGACTTAACTTTCAACTTCTCTTACTGTTGATTCAACTTGTTTATAACAAGCATCTGATACAGTGCAATAATCAGCCATTAGTGGTAATACCCAAGACCATCTGCAGACAAAGCCCTGCGAATGACAGAAAAATTGCTGATGCTCATGATTTTAAGTCAAGGAACTCCTGTCTATCATACTTTCCAATCACTCATTCCCCTTCTTCATTTATCGTTTGTAGAATTAAGATATTAATAAAATGTGTAATTCCATTAGTATTTGAAAGAAAAGCTGGATAAAACAACCCTCAAAAGACAAACCTGAAATTAAAGGCAGACTTGAAGATTTTGTTTTTCTGCATGAGATTCATGAACTTTTTGGTAGTTAGAGGACTTATTCCAAGCCAACTTGGGCCAACAGAAAGCTAAGGATAAAAATCATGCAAAGAACAATGGGCTTGAAGAGCAGCAATTTGAAACCAAGAGGAACTCAACAGTTTCCATTGCATTAGTTTTGGTTAGGCATGGAGGGGAGCCAACTTTCAAAGTTGAAATTTGAGAAAAGACTCCTGGAGATGTAATCGCATATGAACCCAGCCCCTAAGAATGGTTTTTGAACCACCAAGGTTGAGTCTGTGAGGTAGGTACAAACACTCTTGGCACTAATGTTTATCTGGCTAAGGCAAGAAAGAAACTGTGAACACAAGCTGTGAATAAGACAGGTAACATCTGACAGCTTTCACTCCTGACACTGTGGAGGACACGGTGGACGACTGAGTGTGGCTGGCCTGCCACACTGCCCCCTCATTCCCCTGAGCTTCCTTCCTCAACAGCTCATAATATGTTAATAAAGTCATAGGATTCTTTAGATTCCCATTTTTCAGGTGGTTTTTCTGACATTCCTGAGGACTGATTTCACGACATGGTTCTGCCACATGCAAGGCCCCTTTTAGTTCT
>NW_012154173.1:13141827-13174687 GCF_000956105.1 Propithecus coquereli
TGACTATATTTGTACTTTGGTATACTTGAGGGGAATCTCAGAGGTAATGGGTGCAGATTATTTCCCCCAATAGACCTGGAATCTCTCCTTGTTCTGTACTGGCCTTGGCGAGTCAGGTTAAATGTGGGCAGTCCCAGGTCTTTTGGTCTGTTCTGGAAGCATCACTCCTACTGTGCGACTGCTGCAGCAGGTCCTTCCTGGGCTGGCCTGGGGCTGCAGTGTTCATTTGCCACCCACGCCACCCTTACTATATCTCTTTCCACCAGGACTACAGTAAAACTCCTCCCTCCGCTGCCAGTTTTTTGTCACCTCTGGCACACCCTACCCGTGAAGCCACTCAGACCACTCCCCGATGCTTCACACCCAGGCAGCTGGTGAGTTCTAGCAGAACTTCTAGATCCTGTTCCCATGTCTCTCCTCATATCATGAATTATTACAGGCATCATGCAGATGCCCACTTTTTAAATATGTTCTGAGAAGATACATAAATGTTTATGCTTATAATTATATGCGCACCTCGTGAAAATTTACATTTGAGTGTGATGTCAAAAGTATCTGGCTGTGGTCAAGCTGGCATAGCCTAATGTCAAAATCACAACACTTTTTTTTGAGACTTTTCTGAATATACTACTGGGCAGCAGACTCTGGAATCAGATGCCTGAATTTCAGGCAACAGCATTCACTGGCTATGTGGCCTTGAGCACGTTTCTTAATTTCTCTACACCTCAGTATCCTCTTCTGACAAATGGGAATTAAAAATGGTAACTGCCCCATAGGAGGGATGTGAGGATTACATGAGAACATTCACGTAAAATCTCAGATGAGTGCCTGGCACAAAATAAGTGTTCAATAAACACTGGCAATCATTATTACTTGGGCTGAACTTATTTTTAATCAGTAATCAAGACACAACTTTCCTTGCATATTTGCAATTAAAAGACATTTTCATGGCATGACACCAGAGTTTTCTTAAATTTTATAAATGGAGACTCTTATAACATTTTAAAGGTGATAGGATGACTGAGTCATCACTGTTCTCAGTTCTATAATCTTGGTCCCACCAGATGTATTGCCTGAATCCCTTCTTTTTATGTGCCAAATTTAACAGTTCATTATAAATAGGCATAGTACTAAATGTGCAAATTTAGCAATTCGTGCTAAAATATTTCTTTTTATTTCCAATGTCATTAATGAATACTTGGTTAAATCAACTTTATTCTTTTTTTTTTTTAATTGTACTTCGAGTTGCTGTTTTACACAACTTTATTCTTTCGTTTCAGCAAAACAGCATCATGGTAAACAGAATTAATACTAATTATAGAATTTCATTGGATTATGGTTTTGTTTATATTAAAGACTTAGTTTGGATTTTTAATGACATAAATACAATTATGTTAATGTAAATGTTAATGTAAAATTATGTCAATGTAAACCTAAAGCAACTTACACCTAGGTTTTTTTGGTACTTATTTCAGTAACACTTGAGTAGATAATAGTAAGTCAGGACGGGGCCCCACGGCCCACTGCTCCGGCTGAGAAGCGCTGTCGGAGAGCACCCGTCACCCCGGCTGCGGGTCCCACCTTCAACAGGTCCTCTCCACGCTTCCACTCCTGCCGCTCTTTGCCTGGAAAAGTCTGCTTTTCTCTTCTCCACATATTAAAATGCTAAGTGTCCCTCCAGGATCAGCTGAAATCTCATTTTCTGACAACTTCAGTTTTCATTAATCCCTCTCACCAGAACACCTAAAACATTCAAAACGTGTGCCGCACAAGCAGCACTCGGTGATACAGTTTTTGTTACTATCGTGGCGGCCTACATAGATGAAGGTCTTGTCTCTCTGCTCAGGTTTTAAGGTTCTGCAGAGTTAGGGTTATGTCTTGGGCTTTGTTTCCATCTTCTACTCTGGCCCCAGTGTGGCCCCACGAGCCACCAGGTAGAGGTAGTTACTACATCTGACTTGCCTATTGATCCTTGGTCTGTTTTAGAGTTTATTCAAGTTTCAGTTACAAAAATTTAATATGAGACCTTGAGTGATTCCTCAAGCAAGAACAAATTGTCAGCCTACAGCCCTGGAGCTGGGCCACACAAGCTGGAATGGACCAGGGGACCAGTGGCCTAGTGATGGGTCATTTTGTCCCTTTCTTTACCTTAAGTCAGACCTTTGCTATGGTATTTTCTGTGAGCAAAGACTCAGCACGAGACTCAGATACGTGTGTGTGTGTGTGTGTGTGTGTGTGTGTGTGTGTGTGTGTATGTGTGTGTGTGGAGAGAGAGAGAGAAAGAGAGAAAGAGAGGAGTTGTCATGAGTCTTGGTTTTTCTGTTCCTAAAATGAAAGGATAAGGGAAGCCTGGAACAACTCCAAAATCCCTTCTTGCTCTAAAATTCTATAAAGTGTTGGTACATATGGCCATTAATTTGACATTACCATCCACGAATAAGTGTGAGGTGTGTGCCAGAATTTCACCTGCTGATAATACGTTGGAAAGTTAGGCTTGATGGTTTAACAGCTGTACTTTAAGAGTTTGGTTTGGCTTTTCTCTGTGTGCTAGTGTGTTATTGCATTTAGCACTTATGAGTCCCTGCTACAAAGCAACTAGATGATTGAACTTAACTGTCTTGGCTTTTCAGTTGTTCAGAAACTGAGCTGCATTTCCTGGCTCTCAAACTTCGTAAACTCATCAGACTTTGCTGCAGAGAAATCTCATTAAAATAACAGTCCTTAGAGGGAAACACTAGCACCATTCATAGTTAGTGAAATGCTGAAACAGTAACAGATATTTTTAAACTATGAATTGGAGGCATTTTCCTATACCGTACACATACACACATTTAGACAGACGTGTCAGGTAAATGTTTATGTTTCTTATGCAGTTGTCCTTTAATTGTCTCCTAAAAGTGGCTTTAGTCTTGTGGCTGAAGTACATTCTGCCTTTGCTACCGTCACGTCGGAAAGTAATAACTGGTTCCAAACTGCTTTCCCTAAGGAGTTGTTGGAAGGTCCAAAATGTGCTCATTAGAAAACTTGTACTGAACCACACAAATCTTGCCATTGTGGAGGGTGCACGCATGTGGGACTATTACTTCATGCACAATGACATGAGACCAGAAAACATGTGAACAGGAAGCCAAACCCAAGAGAGAGTTGGGGAGCTTCCAGCTTTCTGTGGAGCACAGAAATGAAGCAAAATCCAGCAGTACTCTGGACTCAGGTGTCTTGGGGACCGCACAGCTGTGACCCATCCACTCTTCAAACACTGCACGGGCAAGCACAGTGGCTCAGGCAGCATCCAGTCTGGAGTAAATCATTATGTCAGCAAATCTAGAAAGATCGTAGCACTTGCTTACGAAGCCAAGTTTAAATGGCTTGGGTAACCTAAATGTGGAATGGCTAGCACCATATATGGAAGCCGAGTATAGTCTTCATACTTTCAATGGTACTAATGGGAATTCCCCCAAATATATCTTGCTCCTTCTTTAAATAATAAATTTTCCCATGATGCAAACTCATCTTATTCTAAAGTATATATTTGGTGATTATTTTGCATAGCTGACATGTTAACCGTTCTTTTTTGAGACTGTTCGTTATTTTATGGCAAAAGCAATTTAGCAAAAATAGAAATGTTTTTCATCATTTCAAAAGTCAAAGATTATTTCTGAAGTTTGGTGAATTTTGAGGTGAGCTCTCAGAAGCCGGATGAAATTCAGATTATAACCAAATACTGTCTTTCTAATACGTGATCAGACTCTATATTTAGAGGTGGAAATAGCTTCTTAAAACTGTTTTTAAAAGTGTCGATACGGTTCACCCACCAGGAAGAAATATTATATGACTTTGCAAGACTAGCCGGCAAGACTGGGGCTAAGCCCCTTTTGTCATAAATGGCATTTGCTCTGAAGTGTGCAGGTAGGGGAAGAGCTCTGAAATCCAGAGAATCTGATAGAGCTTTGCCACTGAAGATTAAGTGCTGAGTGTAGAAAGGGTGAGAGAGTATAAGAAAACTAAGGTTATCAAGTAATCAGACCTCAAGGTTTGAAAAGTCCCAGCTTCCTGTCTGCTCATCAGATTGGTTTCTATTCATTCAAAATGGCAAAATTCTTCCAGCTGTCATCTTTTAAAAATTCACAAATGTTACTCACCCCTCCTTTCCAATTATTCAAGAGTGTGGGAAGAACTTACTGGTCACACTGAAGAAAGACAAAATGGTTATAGACTAAATACTGGCCAGGCAAGAAATTACCTCCTTTCCTTTAGTCTCTGAGTGAGTCCCTAGTTCAAGGGAAGTAAAAAAATCCCTGCTAAGGAAGGCGCTTGTTTTCGATGAGTAAGTATTCTTTATGAATATGTGCTTTTTATGAATAAGTATTCTACTAGCCCTGCGGTCTGTTAGGGACCAGGCCACAGAGCTCTGCTTCCCCAACTTAGGAAAGCCAATCCCTGCCCCTGCCCCCACACAGCAGGAGGTGCCCAAGACTAATATCATAGGCTCCTAGAATTTTCTTTTTCCTCCATTCCCTTCATGCCGTCCCAAGTCAAGAATGTTCTACCTTCTAAATATTAATATCTCTGGAATCTGTGTCTCTCTATATATAAAATCTTTCTAAAACTTAAATCACACACCTACTCCCTGCTTGTCGGCCTCACACAAAGACCTCCTGAGTCTCCACGTTGACTGGAGTAATCCTGAAAGTGCTGAGCCTGGATGAGTTAAGGAGCTTGGGCTCCAACACATCCATTCTTGTGATGCGTTTGCTACAAACAAACAAATAACCAAAATAGACCACTGAACCAAACAATGTCTTACCAATGGAGTGGATTTGCATTTCAGACCAAACTTCTTATCTCAATGTGAACCAGTACAACAAACTGCGGATCAGAGGCTGGTCCATGGATGAGTTTGTTTCATTAGAGTGAGTAGGTGCAAATATCTCAGCATAAAGCATCATGATGCTGATGGTTGAGCCCCTGACTGTACCTCCAGTGCCCAGATTCAACATTCCAGCAACATTTGACCTAGTTCTTATTCCAGGCTTTTTAAATATTTCCTGCTCTCCAGTTTTCTGCTCTTCTACAATGTTCTTCCACACCTCCTGCTTATCCTTTAAAACTCAGACAACCAATACCACTGCTGTGAAAAGTTCCTTTGACTTTCACTAGGCAGAGATAACCACTCTGGCTTCAGTGCTGCCTCCTAATCTTGAACACACTTCTATTTTTGCAGGTATTATACTGTTATGAAAATGATCTGTTGTTTTGGTCTTTCTTCTCAGACAAGGAAGTCTTCCAGGGCAGGATAGTAATCTTATTCACCTTTATATCACTAGTGCTTAACATGGCATGCAATACATAGCAGATGCTCAATAAATGAATGGATTGAACAAATGATGAATGCATGGAATAAATGAAAAAGCCCTAAAATGAGCTGAAACATCACTATTTTCACACTCTGTGTGCTAGATATTTTACACATATTATTTCCTTTTAGTTCTTTCAATAATCATCTCCTTGGGGTAAGTAGATTGGTGTTATTTCACAGATGTGAAACCTGAGGCTGAAAATCTTAATGATCTTATGGCTGGTCCTATAACCAGGTAATAAGCCAAACCAAGCCTCAAATCCAGATCTCAAAGTTTGTGCTCTTTCTACCATGATTGACTAGGCTTTGAGACTTAATGTTGAAATTATGTGGCTGATCTTTATAATCAAATTAGCTAGAGTATAGCATTTAGTGTTGAAAAGTCACTTTTAAATTTAGGAGTAAAAGCAACTGGAATCCAGTCTCATGTTCTCAACCTTATGACCCTTATGTTTTAGAATTTCTTGAGAGCCACAGAGAATTCTAAGTGAAAATGTCATTTAAAGAGAATCTTAAAAATAGGCATAATTTTATGTTTCCCATGTCTATTGAATATATAAAGAATAAACAACTCTATTGCAATCTGAAATTTAATATGAGATTTCTCTACTTGATCCATTGTGGATATTATAATATCATATAAAATACTGAGCACTAAATAGATACAACAAATCTAAGAGTTCAAGATAATTAAATAAATATATGCACTAACATATACATACATATTATATATGGTTTTCACTTGTGTTCATCTAAAGATAAAGACAAGCTCAATGGGTTAATCACAGCACTATGGCATTAAAAGTAAGACGCCTTGCTTGTCTATATTATTACCAGTTTATGTTTCTTAATTTTCTTATCTGAAACATTATTAAGACAATACCTTTCTATATCTCATAGTATACAAAGTTATAATTGTGGCTTTTAAAATGCAAATTGTATAATTATCCAAAATAGAACTTTATTTTCTTGGCTTGCTTAATTAGTAAATCATAGTTTCTGAGTGTTCAGAAGTTGTATTTTTCTTAGTGCTATTCTAGAGTTTGAAATTCACCTTTTGTTGAAAGGCAATTTCTCAAAGCAATGAGCATCATTCCTGAGAATAATATTCTGTTAATTTCACATTCTTTACAGAAACATAGCTTAATAACAGGGCTTTTTGTGTTTTGCTTGTGCCTAAAAAGTTAGAGTCCATGTTCCTTTAACAGTAGACCCTTGAGCTATGCAGTGAAAAATTTAATAAAAATTCACATGTCCACTGTAGTCACAGTGTTTTGTACCGTTCATACAAGCCAGTGCAAGTTTCCAGCCAACACTGAAAGATGGGATTTATTTCCTAGTGTGAAAAGAAACTTTCACCAATTACATCTGACTGAAACTGCGAGTACCCAAGGCAGAGACACTGAAGACTGGAGTTGCATCGTTTGTCCTTGCCTAACAAGCCAGGTGAATACCAGGGCTCCTCTCTAGGTGGAGGAGGGGTGTCTGTGTGTGTGTGTGTGTGTGTGTGTGTGTGTGTGTTTACACAACCAGGAGTGACCAGGACGCCGCACAAGTGGCCAGTTTCAGCCCCTCGCCTGGGTGCTATTTTGTTAAGTGAATTAATTATCAACAGAAACCTCTTTCCCCTCCTGTTATGGTTAGGAGGGATCAAACTGGGTGGAGGACTTTGGCCAGAAACACACTTTCCATGATCTAAGAATCCGAGTGAGGAAAAGGACCCTAATGCATCAATAGTAAGAAGTGCACAAGGGCAGGGAGGAAAGTTAGTCTTCTGGTTTAAAGCAAAAGCGGGGCATCATACTTACAAAAGCCGCCTTCCAAATCTTCTCTAGAGAAAAAGCTGTGGGAACGGGGAGGAGGCAGAGGAGCAGAGATAAGGTGGCAGCGGGGCTTCCTTCCTCCTCCCGAGGGGCAGAGTCATGCTCCTTATCTGCCTGACCTCCGCGGCGCGCCGGGAGCCGGGCGGGCCCGGCCTCCGATCCCCGCTGCCCGCCCTCCCGGCCGCGGCCGCGGGCTCGCTAAGTGCCGATAAAGCCGCCCCGGCCCGACACCGGCCCCAAGATTCATGAGGGACTGTCTGCGAAGTGCTCGCAAGACGAAGACGGTTATATAAGCCCGCGTATTATTATCATCGCACCCCCCCATAGAACCAGCGCTGCCAGACAAACAAAAGGCAGTTCCAAGAAGAGGAAGCGCAGAGGCAGAAGTTACACTGGGGGTGAATTTCGGGACACTGCTGCACAGACTGGAAAAAAAAAGAAGGCAACTCAGTTTGTGCATGCAAACCTCGGCAAACAAACAGCGCGCTGCAGCTGGCCGCCGGGCAGGGAGGGGCGCGGGAGGGAGTCGGGCTTCCCGGAGCGCGGTTCCGGCCCCGGCCCGGGTCCCGGCCCAGCAGCCGCCTGTGGCGGGACGGAGTGGACGGGGGAGATGTGGGATGTGGAAAGCCGGGCGTTCCGGAGACCAAGTGCTTAGTAAACACTGTTTCTCAGGCTCCGACCAGGTGCTGCTGCCGCCGCTTGTCCTTACTCCTTGTTTTGCTAGCGATGGTTTGCAAGGAGTCCCCTGTCGCCTGCCCAGCTCTCTATTTTAATCCTCTGTGGGTCTCTACTCTTTTCTCCGGGGGAGAAATAAACTGAAGCCAGAGGGCTCCTTTTACAACAGAGCCTGGGTCAGCCTAGAGAGTTCTGATTTATTCTGAGCACCAAGCTCCCCTACCTCCCCCAAACTTGCTACTCATATTTTCTTTAAATTATTATTTTCCTGCCCTGCCCCTGGCACTGCTTTCCAACACAGAAAGAAATCCCCCATCCTGGCATTCAAAGCCCTCAATTTTTGTCTCCACACTAATTTCCCACTTCCCATCGGGCCCTCCCGCCTCACCTACTCCCCAGCACATTAGAATATGAATCATTCGCTAAAGATGGCCTTTCAGCTCTCCGTTTCCTATCCTAGCTCTCATCCCCTTCCCCAGCGGGGAATGTCCTCACTCTCATTTCCTTCAAGGCTCACCTCAAATCCCACGTCCCCCACGGAAGTTTTCCCCAATCTCCCCTCTTTTCTCCCCGTGGACTCTGCTTCTCTGTTGTAATTGCTGATGGGTTGACTATTTTCATAGGTTTGGAACCTGGTGTTGTTCTCTCTGGTGGCCTAGGACAGGGCTCTGCATAAAGCAGGTACTCCGTGAGTGTTTGTTGGACGGAACCGACTACTGGGATCCCGCCTGCCTCGCCATCGCTTACCTGGGCTTAGATGAGTGGTTGTTGGAAGTGGGCAGTAGGTTGATGAGGGCTTGCGGTACCCCCTACTTCTGTGAATGCTTGGAAATTTTCATAAGTTAAAGAGTTAAAGAAAAAGAAAGCTTTTGTAGAACGTGGAGGGGAACATCGCAATTTCACTCCAGTCTGCTTGCTTTAGGACGTAAGTTTGTGAGGGAAGCAGGGCTGTTGGCATCTGTTGAGCTTCTGCTAGTGCACATTAGAAGACCTATAAAGTGGAGCTTCTTTTTACAGAATGCCAGGAAAATTCCCCAAAGGTGAGATTTTTCCGAAGTCACAGACTTCTGGGATGCATTTTATGGAGAAACTTTTTGACTGCTGAAACAATGCGGGCTATCACAACAGCAGCTCAACAAATGAACAACAGCTCTCTGGTGAGTTGTTTTATGATACGGGGTGAAATATAGAACGCAAGCTGTCAGGTACTGAATTTCTTGTGGCTTTGTATTAAAGTGTTCTTAATGACATTTCTCCTGTTATTCTTTGGTAAAAGCAACGTGCTTCAAATTCCATCTGTGGTAGCTGGATCAACTGTGGTGTCATTTAAGAGACATGGGGTGTGTCCACACAGTACATGCTCTCAATGCGTACAGAATGTTCAGTGAATTAGAAGAATTTTCCCGCCTCCACTAATTCGGAACAATTAAAACCAATTCAGGTTCTAAAGAATTTTAGCTTCAAGTTCTTGAGGATTTGGCTTCAGGAATGACAAAGATCTCATTGCAATTTAGTAATTTAAGTGTAGGAGTTTCCCTCATTTTGTTCTGCTTAGATTGGGTCCGTAGACTTTATTATAGCTACTCTTTATGAAACCTATTACATTTCAGGCACAGGGCTAGATGGTTTCCATGCATTCTTAAGCTAGCAATCATCCCCAAAATAGAAGTATTTTTATCTTCTCTTTACAGATGGGACAACTGAGTCTGGTCATACAGCTTAGAAAGTGTTAGAACTAGGATTTGAACTTAAATCTGTCTGACTTGATAGTCTATGATTTTTCCATTCTGCTGAAAGCTTTAAGGAACCTTGGATATTATCTCATATGCTGGTTTTCAAACTGGGTTCCTAGGAGCGCTAGGTGTTTAAGGAGGTACTTCAGGAAACTTGGCAGTGTGTAGAAATGGGCCAGGTCAATTGGGTTTAGGCTCTACTCATTGGATTCAAATGAAGAAACATCATTTTCATCTGTTCTATAGAGTGACTTAAGATTTTGTTTGAGACAAGGGTTTTTTTACTAAAAAATATTTTAAAGCTCTTGTCTGGTTTAACCTTCTCATTAGAAAGGTATGGAACTTGGGGTCTGGAGAGATTATAATGTCTTGCCCAAGATGTTATAATTAGGAGTGACAGGCCCAGCACTAACTTCAGATATACAGGCTCTGCCTAAAACTACTGGCTTCCCTTACCCTTTATCTCCTCACTTGTTAAATCACAGGAAAAGAGAGAGAGAGAGAGAAAGAGAGAGAGAGAGAGAGACTGTGTAAGGCTGAGCTCTCTTTCCTGATTGTGTGTCCTGACAGTATTCTTGAACAATGGAAGATGGCAATACTGTCACGTTGGCAAGCTAGACTGTTTTTTAGCCCTTTGGCTGTAAGACTAAAGTTTGTCAATGTTTACCTTGTGACAAATTAAAATTAAGTAAAGGGTTAAATATGTAATTTGGATGATTTAGGGCTCTCCTCTTTTCATTCAAATCAAAGCAGTAGTGAAGGATACTTCTGCATGAGTCATTTGGCTAATTATACAGTCTTGGCTTGAGAGTACTCTTGCTAGAAAAACTGCTTAAACTGCCTTGTTTACAAATTTAGTCAATCTAGCTAAAAGTGGCTCTTTTTAGATGAGACAAAACAGGTGTGGGAAAGACATTATAGAGATCGGGTATGGCCAAGGGAACATGTGTCTCTGAAGTTGGCATAGTTTGTATGGACTGGCTTATAAGGCCTAAAATATCACGGTACCTTGGTATCTTTGTGCCTCACAGGGCCCGCAAAGGCCTGAGGGTTCCCCTGCTTTTACTTGGTATGTCCCCCACCTGACTCCTCCTCCATCAGCCTCTGCACTTCTCCAGGTTCTCAACCTAATGGGTTTCACGTCCTTGCCAGCCCGTACAATTACTAGAACAGGCCAATTCTATCCTCCCCTTGGGAGCCTGAGGGCACCTCATCCTCTTGTTGCTACTGTCTCTCACTGCTCCTGCTGGTTCACTCTGTTCCTACATGGCCTGTTGGTGTCATCCTTCCCTGGCCTCTGAGTGTGTATGACTCATAAACTGCTGTGGATCTCATGTGTCCAGTGTCGAGGACCACATACACGGCCATCCCCAGAACCCCAGGGCGGAACTCCCTCCCTCACCAACAGGGTGAAGAGAAGGCGAGCAAAACAATGACCAGACCTTAGTACTAATACAAAATGGAATTTTCACAGAGAACGAGCGACAAATATCCTATCCTTTGGAGTTTTATTGTCAGGCTATTTGCAAATAGGAATGAATTTTAAGTGAAATTATGACAGCTGGAACTGAACTGTATGAATTTCAAGGCCCCTTAGCTTTTCCATCTGCTCTTTTTAATTTTTATCATTCTCACCTGCAGATTTTTGGGAGCACTGTTCTTTTTCCTGAGATGGCTTAACTACAGCCCTGCCTAAAGGCAAAGGGATATTCCTGTCATTTAAATCCTTACTGACTGCATTCTTTTGGTAAAATGTAGCAGAAAGAAATTTTTCTCATCTCCACAGTCAAGAGATTATAATAAACAGATCTTTTTTTTCCCCATCTGAAACATTCTAAAATTAATATATTTCCAGAGTCTCAGCCTCACAAACAAAGCTTTAGATGTAATTTCTTTTCCTATTCATGAGATTTACAATAGGAAGGTCATGTTTGTACTAGACTCTGGTTTGAAATTAATCTTCTTTTCTCCTCGGCATTTCTATAGAATCCAGGCACTTCATTATGTAGTCATTTCCAAATATTAAATAGTTGTCATTCTTGAACAACGATCTAATCTTCCCTTCATGGGTGGAGAAACTTGAGTTGTGGAACTTGGAAACCATTGCCAGGATGTAGATCACTCTAAAGCTTATGGCCACTCATTGTAACGCTTTTCTGCACACGTTCTTAGACTACAAAGTAAAAATGTAAATTGTTTTATAATCAGCGTGTATAACATCCTCTCACCATTAGAAAGTATTAATTAAAAGCTCATTTGCATTCAGCTTTATGAGAGAAACTTTATGAAGTAAATAAATATATTCAAACCCCCAATCAACCTCAACACTGGGGCTGTGCTGTCGTCACTCGCTCTCTCTTCTGGATTGTGCCTCATACAGATCAAAATGTATTCTTGGTTCAGTCGAACAAGGGTTCGTTTAAACCACATCTGTTGCTCATCAAACTCTATTTTAGGAGTAGGGAATTGTTTTTCAGAGATAGATTCTGTCTGGAAGGTCTTATGGCAACAAATAGTCCTCATTAAATTTCACAACATTCTACCAACATACATACAGTACTCGCTTTTACGTGATTATAGAATCCAGGCAAAATCCTGCACCCCCACTTCAAAGGATTCCTCACTTGAGTAATTCTAAAGAGTAAATTGATTTTCTCATCATTTGTTGTGTTTGACAATAGAAAGGCTGACGCAGCAACATTGCTAAAATGACAGCTCATTTCTATTGAAGGGGAAGGAATTTCTGTTAATATTCTTAATGACAGGCATCTTTAGGAGAAATGTGAAATCATTTATCCTTAGCAATAACCTGACTAGGATTAAAAAATACTTGGTACTTAGAACGGAAGTAATCTGTCAGGAAAAATTATTTCGACTGATGCAAATTAACTGAATAAATTGGCCTCTGTAGCTTCCTAATTATGGCATGTAGATTCAAGTTTGTTAAAATCAGTCTGAACTGAAGAAGGATCTGGAAAGACTCTTTCAAGAAGTGATCTGACATTCTGTTGGAGGAAAAGATAACACATTTATTTGATAAATTCCTTTCACATTTACTAAGAATTTCTGGGAATGATTTAAGAAGCAAGGACGTGTAAATCACAGGAAGACACATTAAGTAAGCGCGTACACGTCTTGCTTATTCAGAATAGCTGCAATACTTTAGGAAAATGCTGAGCGGCATGTTTGTGGTGACGCCCTAGATTCTAAATAACCAATAGTGTTTTCCATGGGGGGTTGTTCCAACCCTCTCAGGGCTGGTTTGGGCTTGAGCCCAGGAGACAAGTCTGAGAGATGCGAGCACTTGGGCCGGTACTTAACAAGCATTGCAAAGACTCGTCTGTGTATCCCGTAAGAGAGCTGCTCTACTCTTAATAGGCATGGTGCTGCAGGCCAGTTAACAAGTTTTTATTGGAATCTCAGTCTTCTCTTCCTCGCCAGCTTCACAGCAAACCTGCTTTTAGCTCTTCACCAAAAACCCTAGTAAATTGCGGGAAGAAGCACTTTACCCGTGTAGGAAATTTAATTAGTCTGGGGAAAAAAAAAGGTGTAAATTGCAGGAAAATGTAAACTGCCTCCATGTAATTAATGACTAGGTTTTACTGGTTAGCATTTATATAGAACTTTCTTTTGAGAGAATGCATGGATTTTTGGAGACAAACTGACTTGGGTCCTAATCCTAGCTCTACAGGTGTGTCTTTTTTTTTTTTTTTTTTTTTAGCCTAATTCCTTTACTTAGAAATAGAGTGACTAGTATAGGAGTTACAGAGCCTGCAAGTGAATGCAGTGTCCAGCATGTGCAGGGACTCAGTATCATTCAGTTTCTTCTTCCTTCTTTTTTAGAGACTTGGTCTTACTCTGTCACCTGGTGGAGTGCAGTGGCCTGATCAGAGCTCACTATAACCTTGAGTTCTTGGGCTCAAGCAATCCTCCTACCTCAGCCCACACCCAGCTAATTTTCCTTCCTTTTCTCAGAGTCGCTTTTCGGGCTCGAATGTCCTTAAGAAATAGTTCAGTATTATTTGCCTTGAGTGGGCAAAAAACATATTCTTTTTTCAGAGAGCATTAGCTGAGGCATGGCTCTGACAGTTGCCTAGGTTTCTGTGTTTAAGTACAAATATTAAAGGCATATAAAGGCAAAACAATAGGGATCTCTTCAAAAAGATGGTGACTGGTGATCATTAATAATAACCTGGGAGTTATTGTTGTGATTTCAGTCCAGGGGACAGAAAGTCACTTAGGGGATTGGGTAAACTCACAGTGTTGGGGTTGGTGTTAGAAATCTTAAGAAAGTTTTTGCTAGAAAACAGTGAATTAGAGAAACGCAGAAAAAAAATCATTGTTTAAGGAATTCAGTATGTGCCAAATCCAGTTCGTCACCAGGTCTTTGTGTAAGCAGGCAAAAGCGTAACTTGCAGATGCAAAACCATACATGCCAGAGAGCAGGAGTGGGGAAAGTGCAGGAGCAGAGACTGGGCAGAGAGGATGAAGAGGGCAGGTGTTGGGGACAGGACAGGACCCTGGATGTACACCGACTGCAGAGGCTGCAGTCTCTGAGAGATGCTGATAAGGATGTGCTGAGACCTGGAGGGAAAAAAGCCTGAATCTGCAAGGGACCCATGTCTGGGGCTGGCAGGTGCATTAGTAAGAAGAAGCTGAGGCTAAGGCTGGAGCCTGAGGCCAGGGCGATGGACAATCAAGGGAGTGATAACGGGCAGCACTTGCAAGGTATTGCTTTAAGGCTTTAAAACCATGCCAAGCTGAGTAACCTGAGCCACATGTGTGATTGACTTCAGTGAAGGCAGTTTTTACCCTGAAATTCCCTGACATTGCAGGAAAGTTAAGCTGTGCACTTACGGTGTCTGTGTGCTGTGCTGGAATGCACACAGTGGAACAAAGGTGGTATTAATAAAGAAGGAAGGGAGGTAGGTGAATGTGGTCCTCTTAGCGTACCTAATCATTCTTATCTGGGGGGAAATGTATACAAATAAATATAATGGGATACTTTGGAGTGGGAAGGAACCACAAAAGGGAGGATTGGAAGCATGCGTGGGAAGCAGGAGGTGGAAAGGTGTATCCTGCCACTTGTCTTGTGCTCCCGTCTTCCCTCTAACCGGTCCCTTCCTGAATCATCGCTGAGTGAGCAGCTGCGAGGGATGCCTTAGAAAGCTGGCTGTCACCAGGCACTGTGGCTTGCACGTGTAGTCCTAGCTACTCCAGAGGCTGAGGGAGGAGGATTGCTTGACTCCAGAAGTTCAAGACCAGCCTGGGCAACACAAAGAGATACCTGCATTCTACCCCCACTCCCCTGTCTCAAAGAAAAAGACAAAAGAAAAAGAAGAGAAAAAAGAAAGCTGACTGTGTATTCTGTATCCTGGAAGTGGTTCTACTCCTGCCCTGGGACCATGGTCCTTGCCAGCGTGTTCCACTTCTTTTTATCCTAACTGGTTACAGCAAAGGGAAAAATCATGAAATCCAACCAGCAGTGAGCCTGGGCACCACATTATGTCATATAGACAAGACATTATAATCTAAAAGAGGTTAACCAGACAGTCAAAGGCCACGTCTCAAATTATCTATAGAGCAGTTCAACTTTCCAAGGGCAGCATTTTAAAAAATCACTTAAAAGTGAAATTTGCTTTCTGCTTTTATTTATTTATTTTTCTGGCTCTGAAACTGTGTGCTTTGCTATAAAGTTGAGGTTTGGTGAATTGAGCCAACTTAATTTTTAGGTCTTGTGTTTAAGTATTTAGATCATAATGTCTTAAAAGCTTTTTAATAGAGAATTTCAAATATTCATTCATTTAACAAACATTTATTGAATGTTTAATGTGTGCCAGGGGCTGCTGTTGATGCAGAGATGATGTGGTACCTGCTTTCAAGAGGATGCAAATAAGACAGGATACCTACTTTTTCATATTTATGCCTTTCCATATAAACTATGCTCCTTGAAAGAAAGAATTCTCTTAATTGCAGAATTTAAAGGTTATATTGAATATAAGGGAAAGAAATTGGTTAAAATATCAACTGAGCTTAAAGGGAAAATGTGGAATAAAGACTATGTAGTTAATGGTGGGGGGTCTGGAGTCCAGACTGCCCAGGTCCTCGTCCCACCTTGGCCCCTACAGGTCTGTAACACTGGTTAAGTTAGTCAAGCTCTCAGAGCCTGTTTTCCGTGTTCGTAAGATTGGGACCAGAAGAATTCTATGTCATAGAGAGGTGAAAAAAATAAAATGGAAAAAGGAAGGAAAACAACTGCAAAAGGGAAAGAAGGAAGTAAAAAAACCTAACCGGTAACAATGGAAAAAAAAACAAAGAAAACAAAAAAAACCTTCCCAATTTGGTTTGGAACTAAAAAAAAGTAATTTTCCAACAACAAAAAAAAGAACCCTAAAAAGTTTAAAAAAGGGCAATAAGAAGGGGAAAAAGCAATAAAAAGGCAAAAAGAAAAAATGGAAAAAAGAACCATTCTGGAATTTAGGATGTGGATATCTGTCTAGACTCTACCATTTAGTAGGCAACATTAATTGTACAAGTAACCTTCATGGTCTGTTTCTTAATCAGGTGTCCAATAATGCCTGTCCTATCTACTTCATCTGACATATTATGAAGATCAAATAAAATAAGCTTGGCAAAAATGATTTGTAATGGGCAATATGATGTATAAATAAAGGTTATTTTTAAGTCATGAGTTTTCTCTGAGCTATGGTATGGCTTATTGATGATTGATTGGCAAAAGGTGTGATTGTGATTTATAAATATGGTCTGCCTCGGTTTCCAGGACAACCCCCTCTCCTCCCCTGGATACCAAAATCAGCAGATGCTCAAGTCACTTATATACAATGGCATAGTATTTGTATATAACCTATGCACATTCTCCTGTATACTTTAAATTATATCCAGGTTATAAACACTTAATACAATGTAAATATTATGTAAATGGTTATTACACTGTACTTTTACAATTTGTACTATTTTTATTCTTATATTGTTATGTTTTGTTTTTTTCCTCCCAAATATTTTCAATCTGAGGTTGGTTGAACCCATAGATGTGCAACTGCAGATACAGAGGGCTGACTGTAATTTAAATGGAAAATTACTTTTGATTTACAGAAACAGATGACAGGTTTAGAGGAAGTTTGAAGAAATAGAAGACTTGGATTCTAGCTCTTTACTTTGCCTGTAATCTGTGAATGCAAATGATTTAACTCCCCTGGGTCTGTGTCTGTTGTTTTAAAAATTGTATTTGAAAATGATTTCAAACTTATGGAAAAGTTATAAGAATAGTAAAAAGAACACTTGCATACCAGTTGCCCAGATCCCTTTATCATTAACAATCTGCCCCAATTGTTTGCTTTATCAATTTCACACACAGAGAATGTATATATTCACCCCTTGAACTATTGAGAATAAACTGTGCACATCATGATCTTATACTGCTAAATATTAATATTTCAGTGTGTTATCGAAGAATGTGGCTCTGCTTCTAATTCTTTCAAGTGGGCATAAGTACTTAGTTATGTGACATAATCCATAAGGCTGCCAAAATCGGATGAAATGTTTAAAAGCACTTTGAAAAAGTATACATTGTTATATAAAATTAAAGGTTGTATATTTTATAAACTAAAGGAAAAATCAAATTACCTAAAACTTCAGAGGACTTACAAATTGCCATAGAGCACAAACTACGAAAGCCCATTGTCTATTTGCATAACAAGCTGAAGATTAGTGCCAAATTTGTCCCTGTGGTGAGAGAGAAGTAAAAGGTGCCCTCACCCTATGTGCCATACTTTTTGAGGCGTAGTCTTCCTGCAGAACCTTGCATCTTTTTTTGGTGCTCTTTTTCATTTTAACAACATGCCATTTTCCATGGTCTTTTTAGTGAAGGTTATGAGTATGTTGGAAAAAAGGTCCTAGAAACCGGAGAGCAGTTGCTGCTCAATGCAGAAGAGAGCTGTAAAGAGTTAGGAAGAACTCAGCTTTATTTTTGTGTCTTCCCTTTGAGTACTGAAAATGGCGCGCTTCATTTTCATATGAACCACACTGAGATACAGATAAGAATTAGGGAAGCGTTGTTTTACAGACGTGTTCAACATAAAGGCTTAGCTGAAAGTGGTATGAACAAAGTACTCTATGAACCAAAGAAATAACTCTTTATAGAATCCTTTCTCGGCATTCACTATTATAAGGTTTAGCTATACAAAAAATAGATAATTATTCTGCTACATAATCTTCACATTCTTAACAGAATTGATGCTTTCATCAGAAGTTGTAATACTGGTAAGCCTGATATTTTTATAATTCTAACCAGATTTGCAATTACATTTTCCAGTGGATTGAAATATGACCAATAACCTAAAAATATGAATGAAAATGCTCTTTTTCCTGTGACATATTTCTTTCATTGCTCTGAAAATTATAATGGCTTCTTTTTAGATACTTACGACAACAACAAAAAGGAAATCTAGAACATGTTTTAAAAACAAAACTATTTTTCAAAAAGTTGAAGCCACACTTGACACATTCTAAATTAATCTTTTTATTTTGTGTATTAAATTGCTATTCTTTATAGTGCAAAATGAAAGATATAAGTTAATGACTATGAAATGCTTTTATAATCCAATAGTGGTTTATTTTACTCCCCTTACAAATAAATCAGTTTTAAACATAAATTATATAGGTGCATAATTGTATATACACTCGTGTAATTTATTAGACTATGAAGAATACTGCTCTTATACTTCTCTTGGGAAAATTCCAGTACCCGAGGAAATATTTTAAATGTTTATTTCCTAGGAAGGGGATGTTACTGATGGACAGTTCAACTGTTCTAATGCAATAGATTTCCCTAACATTGACAAAATGTGATCTATTTGAAATTGCTTGAAGTATTGAGTAGTGAAGTAGGAATCAGAAGACACGTGCTCTAACATGAATTACTTCATTCACTAGATTCTTAGACTCAGGTAAATGGCGTACTGTCTCTCAGATTCAGTTTTCTGGTGTACAGAAATGGCAAACCTGCTTTGCTTACCCAAATATTGCAAGTTCCAATGATTGGGCTCAAGTGACAATGTTTTGAAGGACTTCTGGTTAATACTGACATCATCAACCTTGGGTAGTATTCTTGTGGCATAGGTTAAAAAATGCCTTTATAAAGAAGTTTCTCTGTCATAAAGCTACATACTTTCACAGATCATCCATAGCAACGGTGCTTGGTTATTTCCGTTAGAATAGATTTTCCACAAGGAATACATCTGAAAAATAAATGCTGCTTCTTGTTTTTGTTCCAGTCCCAACCATCCTTACAGTGCCTGATTATTCACTGTAGCACTCAGCGAAACAGTCCATGGTCAAAAAGAGAGGTGGGCTCAGCCCTTCACGTTGTCAGATCCTGATGTCAAATGGACACGTGAACTCACTTTAGTACGGGTAGAATTTCACTGACTTGCACTCTTTAAAAAGATAAAGCCTGTAGAACTCTGTCTGGTAGGAATGAGTTTTGTGATTTTAGGCAGGTCTCCCAGCAAAACCAGTCCTATGTTTCCTCCAATTTAAAATGAGGGATTCTGCTTAGATCATCTCTAAGGTCTACCTCTAACATTCTGTGTTTCTGTGATATTTTGCATCTTTCCTGGAAAATCCACCCCAAATTCTAAATTATTTAAGAAACAACAAATAAGATTTAGTAGCTTTGCCAGAATGTGTGGTAATTTCCTCTTTCTTCTAAGTGATTTAAAGCCCTTCACCTCACTTGCTAATTATCCTATAAATGAGAATGCCATTCCTAGACAAAGAATTTTTACAATCAAATCCCACTGCAAAAAAAAAACCCCAAAAACCCAATATAATTTACTATGGGTTGTCGGGGTGTTTTAATTTATGCTATGCAACAGATACGGCAGGTCTATCTATTTAGCACTATCCCTGAAATTCTGGTCTAGCTGTAATTTTACAGGTCCTTAAAAACAGAATTGTCACAATCTCCTCAGTTCAGCTCTCAAGAGAAATTAATTGATAACATAGAATCCTGAGTGGCCAGCATGTGAGTGACACTCAGCTATACAATTTCACATCTAATCAGGGAAGATGGGAATTCTAGTTGGCCTATTGTCTATTTGAATCTGTTTCTGGATGGAGTCCAGCTGGCTCAAATGCAGCCCTGGAGAGTGATGTGGGCAGAAGATGGAAAAAAATTTTGAACCAGAGAATCAGTGAGTGCCTGAGATAGTGTCTTGTCCAAAGAATGCCTAGTGTAGTTGTGGATTTGCTGCTGATAAGTTTCCTAAAATTTCTCAATGACTAAAATGGAATTTTCTATCTCGGCTGTCCTTGACCACTCTAACTGTGAAGGCCTGTAGCATGTACTGGACATACCACCTTGAAGGTAGGCTTGTTAGATGCAGAGGCTTACAACTCAACTTCTGTCTTAGTGTTTCTAATAATAGAGAGAAAGCAATTTAAAGAAATCTATGAAGAATAGCAATAAATGCCAAATTATATATAATCAAGAGCTAAAATTGTATGACAGGGCTTTAAAGTGAAAAGAGCACACACATGAGAGAGAAATTATTGATGGTTGGAAGAGCTCGAAAGAGAAAGTTCCATGGAGGCAATGGGGCTTGAGTCTTTGCTTTCAAGGATGGGTGGGATTTGGACATGCAGAACCAGGATGGGAAGCAGCCCCAGCCCAGAGAATGAGCAAATGCTTTGTAGCAGAAGTAAGAGATGTAAATTCAGGACATGTTGGACCACCTTAGTAAGAGCAGAAAGTGTTTAGGGGAAGTGGGATGGTTATAGTGGACAGGATTATGGAGGTCCTTAAAATCTGGTACTTTATTTAGATTGGAAATATTTAGACTGTGGAAAACTGGGAGATAGCTGTTTTAGAGTAGTGCAATGATCTGATGAAACTGTGCTAAAAGAAGATTAGTTTAACAGTGGTGTGTAAGATGAATGGAGAGTGTGGAACTCAATTTAGAAGCATGAGGTGATGCAAAACTGGATTAAATCCTACCCCAGCCCCCTTCCTCTCACCATCCTTTTTCGTTTCAAGGAGAATGCTTTACTTATTTAGGCTTGTCTTAAGGGAAGAGCAGAGTTTGCCAGAAAAGGAGGAAAGTAATGTAATCTAGACAGAGGGAATGGCACAACAAAGGCAAAACCACGATGGCATGCTGCTGAAAGGTTAACTAATTTGCTCAAAATCACACTATTAATAGTAGCCACATCCAGGAAGCCAGGTTTCCAATGCTTTTTCCACTGCACCACCCTGCCTCTTTTTCCTAGCTATAACAGTACTGCCATTATTCAGCAAATTTTATTTTATTGCTAGTAGTGTGCTTAAGTGTTTTCTAAGCCTTGAAAAGTTATCAAGGAAATAATAAATTAAATATACATTTTCATTTATTATTTTCCCAACATGAAATTTGATTTACCTAAAGCTAACCAGGCAGTCCAATGGGGTATCCTAAGCTTTCAAAGGAGTTAGGACAATGGCAGAAGCAATTGTAGGAACAACTGTAGGAATACCTCTAATTCCACTCTGACACTGCTGTAGTGGTTGACCAGAATGGTAGATCAATAGATAGTTATTTTTGCAGCACAATGGCTAATGAGAATAATAATTGCTAGCCATGAAGTTTTTCATATAGCGTATTTTTTCCTTGTCTTCTGTCCTCATTTTTGTGTCAAAAAAGTGCCCGTGACAGAACATGCTTTGACTGAATTGATATTCTTTTTTTGCACTCCTTATTCATTTTTCATTTCATACAATGACCACATTTCTCCAATTCAAGAAGTCTTTGTATATTCAAGACAGGTCTAGAAGCTTAACATGTTGAGTAGAATCCTGAATTAAAAACTGAATTTAGACAATCTGAAATTAAGAAGTTTAGAAATATCAGCTCGTGTTCCATTCTCCAATCTCCATACAAGGACAGTAGCCCATTGACCTAAGTGGGTACCAGATGAAGAGATCTAGTGTTAAGCTTGGCAGCTAAGCCCGACTTTTGTGCTTGCTGCAGATGATGTTTATTGATCTAACTGTGGCGCTTGTGTATTATATCTTTGGTTCATTTCACTGTATGCCTCAACAATTCAGTTGCTAGCCATTAATGGCTTCCAAATATAAACTGGCTCATGTCAATTAGTCCCTAATGCCTGGCAACCCTGAGTGAGAAATAGATTACAGGTGCTGATAGTTTCCCTGGCATCTCTCCCATAGGAACCAGGGAACATGGTTCAGAACGCTCAGTTGGGGAAAATAAAACAGGCCAAAGTCTTCATTAAAAACTTGAATGGAACCCAAGTCTCTTTTGAGGAACCAAAATGCTGTCAAGTCTCCACGGTCAATGCTATTCCCACAAATTTTTAGTAACAGGACAACATTTCAATTCCAAATCTTGCTAACTCAAGCTCTGTATCTGTCTGTATTCTTTCAATCCTGCTGCCTCCAATATATAATGAACAAGTTTGAAATAGCAAACACAGTCTTCTAATAAAACTATCCTTAATCCTGAAAACTGTCCATTGATGTAGTACAAGGACTTAACGAAAGAATGGCTCTCCTATCTTGAAGAGGAAATGACATGGTTGAAACAAATAAAATAAAATAAAAGGGCAAAGCAAGAAGGCATGGAAAGAAAAGCAGGGGGATGGGGAAACCTTTCCCAAACCTTAAAATTAAGAATGATTTGTCTTTGTAGTGAAGAAGGGAGTGTGTATATCATTTGTAAAATAAGTCATTCACACATTCTGTGAAAGGATGTCAATCAACCTCCCCCAGGGTAGAATCTGAAGGTTTATGAGCAGGGCAATTTAAATATTTCATCTCCTCTTGTCTCTAGACTCTCTTTAAGTTTTACGTCCTTCTCCACCAATATTCTCTTAGTTGAAATAAGAGAATTCTAGGTGTTTTGCAGAAGTAGTTTGTCGTTCTGACTTGAAAATTCATTACTTCCCCAAAGTTAGAAATACTAGATTGTTACTTGGCCACTCATTTTCTTAATCTGAGAAAAGATGCTTTTTATCTAAGGAATATGTTTTTTAAAAAAATCACAGTTGTATATTCTGTCTTATGTACATCAATAATCAGAAAATTAGATTTTATCAGTTTAAATTGTATTATTGAATATTTATGTACACATCTATTTACCTGTGTTTGTGTTATAAAGTCATCCCAAGTGTAGTCCCAAGTATATTCATTTCTTCACAGTGTTTCTTACACCCGTCTTTTCCTAATTCTCATTGCGTCATGGGAAGAGACAGCATTTTTTCTTTTTAATTATTTGGACTTGGGGAACCCTCCCAATTGTCTTGTTCTCTCTGGCATGCCCGCACTCTCTCTTTCTCTCTCTCTCTTGCTCTCTCACTGTCTGTCTTTCTTGATTTCTCCCCATTCCTAAAACACCTGCTGTTTAAACTTCCTAAGGCACCTGATGTGTGGAGACACTCTGGAATCCTGCCTGATTAGCCGAGGGGACGCGCTGACTACAGCCAAGGGCGCAGAGCAAGGGCAGGCAGGACCGTGACCTCGCTCCTCCGCCTCCTTCCTGGGCCCTCTTCTGTTCCTCTGCCACTCCTCTGCTTCCCTTCTCCTCCGCTCTTCTTCTCCTCTTTGCCTAAGCGCCTCTCTTCACTGTATTTCCAAAGTATGTCTATGCAAATCCTCAGATTAAAAAATATCATGTTTTTTTTTTTTTTTTAAATTTGAAAATGACATGCTCTGTTTATAGCCAAGCCTCAGCTGGAGCGGTTCCTTTTGCCACCTGGGGAAAAAATGCAGCTGTCTTCTGTGTGCTGGCTGTGTCTTACGCTGGATGTTAAGCATCTTATTTTATTACCTCATTTAATCTTTGTAACAACCCTTGGTGATAACCATAGCCCCATTTTACAAGGAAGGAAACTGAGTGAAAGGATGGGTAAATTGTTCGAGCCCGCACGGTTGGTAAATGATGGAGATGAATCCCCGCTCCGATTCACCTGCTTGGGGATGCCCAGCAAAGTCCCGCCCAGCTCAGGTTCTGCTCCTCCCACAGGGGCTCCGTGGACATCCCTGTATTTAACTAGTACTGATGACTGATACTGAACCACAACTTTGTATTACTACCGAAAAACTTTTTGTGTGCATGTCTTCCCCTCACAGCTAACCTAGATATTCCTTCAGAGCAAGGATGGTGTCCTATATTATTTTGTATTCCACTCTGCACCTAGGATAGAAATACACACACAGGAAGTTCTCAAGCGAGTAGGAGCTTTCTTACGTCTGTTCCTTTTGGCTCTAATTTTATTTAGAAGGCATATTATGGCTGTTCTTAGAACATCAACTCAACTGCTAGAAAATAAAGAGATTTAAGCTGTTTGATATTGAGTACATCCCCTAAACTTCCTTTACTAAATATGGATAATCATATATGAAAAAGAATATAACGGCCCATGTGAAGCCTCTAGGTGTCCCAAATAAAAAATATTACATAGCCTATGCTTCTATTCATACGCTGTATTCAGAACATCTTCCTTTCTCTTCCCAGCATGAGCTCTCAAGAAGAAAAAAAAGGAGAACATGTTTTGTAGGGGCCTCTATTTTCTGGGATGCACTTTTTATAAGATGAAGTTAAGAGCTGAAGTTTCAAGAATTTCTGGATGCACTCTAAAGCACATCTGTTTGCTAGGACATTCTATTTAAGAGAAGATTGATTATTGGCAGGTGAAGGTTGAGGGGGAGCTTTCAACTGGCAGGAAGTCTACTCAGAGGACATGTTATATTATAGAAAGGTGATTAGGGTGACAAGCTGTATTAGTGATATGAGTTTGAAGATAATAGCTACAGGTGCACACTTCTAAAGTGATACCAATAAATGCACACTCTGAATGCAATGAATCTTTTTTCGCCGTGACTCTGGTATAGCTAGTAACTTGTAATAGTCTAACCTGAAGTTTGAATTTATATTAACATAGCAGGTGTTGCTTGTGAGTTTTAAATGCCATACCACAAAATTGGACCATAAACAGAACTCTCTGTAATTCAGATTTCCATTTTGGTTATTAAGAATGTGCTAGTATTACTCACAAAAATGGGAAGACACTTAGAGCGGATAATATTTCGGCATCTTTCATCAAGAGAATATAGGAGGATTTTTCTGAGTCCTTGAAATAAACTTGCCTTAGATCTTCTTTGCAGTCTACGAAATGGAAAAAGTTGCATGTATTCGTAGCCCTATTTACAGATGGGAAAACCATACGGCAAAATAAAAGACTAGTTCAGGATTTCAGTTAATTGTAGCAACAGAACTAGTACCTAGCAACAGCAGTTTGTAGCTCAGCTGAAGATTTGGGTAATGCCAACAAAAGAATAGATTAAAACTAAAGAGAAACCAAGCGAAACTACATGACAGGAGATGAAAAGCAGAGTCAATTTCTTAGGAACAGACAATTCAATTATTATCGTTTTATATCGTGCTTTGATATGTGATAAGACAAATCCGAATTTTACAATGATACTCTCCTCTTACAAAAATGTCTAGGCTTGCTCATGAGTTATTGTCCAGACGAGCTGTAGAATATTTTTTATTTAACATTCCACAAGAGCCTTCTGGGCTCTTGCCAGTTCCCAAACTCCACTGCCACCACCAACCTTCTAGCTTTGTGTTAGAATTTGATTAGTATGACATGAAATTAGTAGATGAATCTTGAGAGACTCTACCTTTTACAATTAAGACTTCTCATCCAGAAATGCAGTATCTGCTCATTTATTCAGCACAGTGGTTTAACATCAACCTTCCCACCACAGTTAAACAGTGGCAGGTCCGAGTCCCTTAGATTCACATTTTAGAAAATGTGGAAATAGTTTCCTACAGGTTTGTACCTGTGTAGTAAAACAAAAACAAACAAACAAACAAAAAAAACAGTGTAAGAAAAGAGTTTATCTTTGAGGGTAAAGTCAAGAGCTACATTTTTTTTTTAATTAAAAAAAGTTTAGTACACGATTGGGCAGGAGTACATGGGCCATATATATAGAGGGCAACGAAGACTAGCCTAGCTGCTACAGCTAAAGAAGAGATCAACCAACGTGACTGTTAATGCTTCCCTTTGAAAATTCTATAGACAGTTTGTTAGGAAGGGATCTCCAGAAATACTGCCTTGCTCCTTGGCCTAAGGAGTTCCAATTTCTTTCCTCTTCCTAGTCTGCAGGTGCAGACCAGATGAACAGTGTTGGAAAGAATATCCTTTGATCTATCCCAAGATCCTGAAAAGTGGAACTGAATGACCGATGTCCAAGGACATATTTACTAAGTTGCATTCAGTGCCTTGTAAGAGAATTTCTCAGTCAGCTGCCCTTCTGGGGAAAAGGCAAACATAGAAGGTTCAATGTTCGATGGTAGGTGCAAAGTTTGGGAAGGGGCAAGAGGCTCAAGTGGATTGCTTTCAGCTTTTTTGTTAAATTTAGTTTGGAGGTAAAGGATGGCAAAGGTCCAAGCCTCTTGTTCTGTCTAAATGGGATCTTGTTCTCCCAATTACTTCTGGAAGTTTGACCTGACTCTCCACAGCATTTTGCCAAGTTATTATTTCTTTCTAAATAATGTGTCAGGAGGAAGGAAGAGGAGCACATGACCCTTGGCAAATCCAACTCCTTAATGGGGTCCATTGATTGGGTCCTTTGTTCCTCCACAGCACCGAGACCCAGTACCTGTTCTTTATCAGCCTTAATGCAGGACCCGAGCTCTGTTCCTCCCCACAACCTGCATTCAGCTGTCCCTGTTGTCCCTGTAGATCCATTAGCTCAGTTGCTCCAAATCCCTAAATGCCAAAAGCACCTCTCTCTCACCACCCCATCCTTCTGCCTTTGGTGGCAGAAGAAAATGCTAAAGAAAGACATACCATAAATAGATAGGATTGATGATTGACATGACTGAAATGAACACAGCCCTGTATCCTAGATCTGTATCTATATAAGCTCCTATCCCACTTCTCTCCCTCCCATTTACTAAACATCTAATACTGGACATGTCCTGAGCTAGGGGATTTATGTATTTTCTTTACAACATCCCCCAGCTAAGTATGCCTATCTCCATTTTAGGGAGGAAAGAGCTGAAACTCAGAATGGGTCAATCATCTCTCCAAGGCTGCTCCGCCAGTGAGAGGTGGTCCCTGGATTAGAACACAGGTCTCTTTGAGCCCAGAGCCTGTACTGTCCTACTCCGAAGCCAGTTTGGGATTTTATATGATAGAAGGGCATCCGATAGATATAATTTCTACCACAGCTATGGAATGCTGAACTCCATGGGGATTTTTTCATATAATATTCAAGCTTAACTTAGGGCAATCATTTTACATTCTTAGTGGCATTCTCCCTAAGGTTCCCCCAAATAAAACCAATTGAATTTCATCATTTTTTTTCATTTCCTGTTATGAGTGGAAAAAACTACTAGAGCCAGTGAGCCAGTTAATGGCTCTACAATGACGAATCTAGAGATGGGAAAGTGCCTTGGATGTTTGAATGTCCTGGTGAGTTTAGTGTCTTCTGTGGGGCACAAAAGTGGACCAGGCCAGTCCCTGCCACCCTCCCTGAGGACAGGGACTTGAGCAGTCAAGGTATAAAAAAGCAAATTATAAAACAGGATTAAAAAAATAAGGCAGTTGTGCTAAGTGCAATCCCTGGATAACTAATCATCATCATCAATGGAAGAAAAATATTGCTGAAAGAGGCGGTGGTCAGGGGAGGCTTCCCAGAGGAGGCGGAACTTGCACTATAACTGTGAAGAATGGGAATATAGAGGTGACAGGGACGGACTACGTGGGGCATTCTACGCACAGGCTTATGGATGTCAAACCAGGGGGAACTGTGCACATGATGACAAACTCATTTTACCGACAAGGGAGAAACTAGAATGGGTGGGACTGAGAAGAGACTAGGAGGTGGGGACATGGAGCTGGCCTCGGTAGCTGGAGGGAAGGGTAGACATCTGATGTAGGGACCTGGTGGGAAGATATGCTGGGAAGTTGGCGCCAAATAACAGGGGGCCAGCACGTCAGACTGAGAAGTTTGAACTTCATTTTGTGGGTGATGAGAGTCCATGTGTCAATTCTCAGACGTGAAGTGCTTTGATGAAAGTGATGTTTTAGGCAGCTCAATCTGCAAGTGGGGGACAGAAGAGGGAAACAGAGGCAAGTAGACCATTTAGGAGGTGGTTACAATGAGCCATGTGCGAGATAATCATTGTGCTGGGACAGTAGCTGTGGGCCAGATGTGGGAGACATTTTAAAGGAAGAACTCAAAGAATTTGATGATAGATTCGCTAAAGTGGAGAGAGGAATATTAGAGAGAAAAAAAAGCCAACAGGCTAATTCACTTCCTCCCTGGCATACTGAGATAGAGTCAAAAATATTTTAAATGGGAAACATATTTCAGGACAAATTTTCTTCCATAAAATATCTTCTTTCAAAATTTTTTTCTTGGATCTAACCTAAATTAAAGGCGAATTTATCATATAAGCATGAGGTTAATTTCATACATGAGCCCTTTTTTTCCCAAAAGTCAATAATAATGATAAAAATAAGAATCTATTTAGAATGAGCTTTTAAAAATTTTAATCCCCTTAAATTTACTTCATGCTCTCCACACAAAAATACTACACAGGGAAAAAAGAACCAGATGTCCTGACCTGGCACATCGGTTGACCTCGTCCCTGTGGCAATGGTTGGGGAAATGTCAGTACTATATATAGCTTAGTATCAGAAATCCTGCTTTACAAATTGTAAAAGAATAAACCCATTTTAAAGCCAAAATGCAAAAGAACTGAACTCCTATCCATTCCTATATGGATACATAATTAGAAATGGAATTGAGAAGTGTCCCAATTGTGCAACTTGTCTCTACTATTACAATGGAAATGGCCACAACAATCTGCCTAAAGTCACATAAATTTTCTTAGAAGGAAACAGAGAAGTAGAACTCTTTTAGTTCCTTGATGAGGTCCCCACTCATAAGTGACTACAGGTTTAGATAATACCTGGACTAATGTATTTTAGGATTCCACACTACCACAAAAATGAATTTTGTAACTTTCATGAATCCAGCTTTCAGATCACATTTCGCCTCTAATATTTGTCCCCTTAATTCATACCTAGCTAGGAGAATGAATGTATCAACAGTGCAAATCTACACTATGTGAGTGATGGACACACTTATAAGTTTGACTCAAAATCTACAAAACTAATTCATGTAACCAAAACGTTTCTACCCCCATAATATTCTGGGAAAAAAAGCAGTGCAAATGGAGATCCCCCAGCCCCAGTCACTTTTCGCTTCCCTGGGAGGAGAGGTCCAGAGTGCTCAAACAGTTTCACAGCTGTTCCAATACTGATGGGAACTTCATGTGTGTTACCAGCACAAGTGCTGTCAGGAAGAAACCAAATGTCAAACTGAGGTATGTAGAAGTCACCATAAATATGTCTCTGAATGTTTACCATCTGGAACAGTAAGATTTAGATTTTGATAAGAAACTGGGATTGCCCTGTGGGCACTGTCTTTTAAGCAAGTAACTTCATATTACCCTGTTATGGGGACGAAAACACAACTTTGCCTTTTCAAGGTGTGAATTTATTATTTCTCAACCTTTCTTTTCTTGTTTCCGTCTTGTGTGCAATTGATTTTGGGGGCGAGGGAAGAAATTCTCCCATATCGTCAAAATCTTGTACAGGCGGAGGCCCTGTGATCGGTCTGCAACATCAGGGGCATAGGCTGGTAGGGCTCCTGTCACTAAAGAAGCACCTTGCCTTTGTTAGAATGCCATCCCGCCCATCTCAGGAGGAAATTCAACCTGTAGGGAGGCACTTTACTTTCTCCTGAAATATTTCTGTGATAGTGAAAAATGGCATTGGTAGTTAGCACCATTCTAATCCTGATACAACACGAGATATTAGTTTGCCTTTCTGTCTCTATTTTTTTAAACCCCAGTTCCATTGTAAAGCCAAAATGGAATGACTGGAATTCCAAAAGACTTCAGCTTATGAACTTAGTCCTATTTTGGTTATGTAATATTGGGAATCAGATAATACCCAGTCGGAATAACTGCCTGATTATTTACGAGGATATTTTCTTCCTAAAGGAGATTTTTGAGACTATAACCAGGGAACATTCTGAATAGCAACTAAACACCAGGAGAAAATATTGTTTTAATCTTAACTTTTTGAAAAAGAGGATCTTTAAAAAATCAATTGTGTGGTTGCAAAAATCTATATAATGCAACTCAAAACCTAATTTTACAGGCATCTTTATGCAGTCGAATACCAAAATCACTAGCCATAAATCCTGTTATTCAACCTACTAAACAGCTCCTATTTCAAAACAGCTTATATACAGTGTTATTCACAGAGTCTCTCACCTGCAAAGGGTGAGGACAGTGTTGGGTTTCTCTACTAAATGTGAAAGGCCAGCAGGAGTAAGAATTCCTGCACACCACAGGTATATGAACGTTGGTATAGGAGGGCAAGTCTGTTAAGGTGATATTGACTCACCTATCTTGCTAAAAAATTTGAAAAATGAAAATTTTATGTTTTGATCCCTGTGAAAATAGGGCATCAATTTGAAAGGTCTTTTTTATACTACAGGTTAAACATAGTATATCAACCCTCTTGTTATATTCAGTTCAGTTTAATTTTGGTGGGTGCTTTTGGCAAAGGGGTTAACGGCTACTCACATACATGATGACAACTCATTTTATGTTACTCAGGCACCAGATGACCATTAGTTTCCAATGACTAGTTTATAATTAAAACCTTTTTTGTTTGTTTGTTTATAACCAAACCTGAAAATCTATTTACATTTAATTAACACTTCAGATAGCCTGTTTAAAACCTATAAATGTCGTGCCTCTTAATGATCCATTACAGAGATGCTACTTTAGTTTTCCATGACTTGTAAAACTTTCACAAACAGATCTGCAAATGAATTACCTCCATCTGCTTCCCCTGCAGCTGCAAGAGGGCTATGTTAAAGAGTGTTTTCCTCCTTCCTCTTTCTTTGCTTTTCTTCCAGCTCTAAGCATTTTTGTTTTAAAGCCGACCTATCGGCTACTCCGGGGATAGCCCCTTCTCTCAAGGAGTTTCCAAACTTTACAGTCAAAAATCTCCGAGAATTTTTTTAAAAAAACACTTAGCTCCCTCATAAATCGGACAAAAATTTACCTTGCACAAATCTGTTAAGAAAGCATTTTCATCTCTGCCAGCAACTCAGTAAAATGCAACAGTTTGAAAGTGAATTCCAATTTTGAAAGCTAAAATCAATGCTTTGTTGGCCTTATCTACCCTTTATGAGCAATTTATATATCCTGTTTTGAGTATATAACAGGGATAGTAAAGGGTACAAACACAGCTCTGAAAGACATTTTCTTAGCTACACCTTCAAAAGCAAAGCATGAGGAGTGTTAGTTCTACAAAGACAGCCAAGCATCAAGTTATGTTCACTGTCATCTGTCAGCCGTACAATAGCAGCATTGATAGGACAGCATCAACTGGCTTTGACAAGTGTGCTGTGCTAGCATTCCATTCAAAACTATGCTGAGAGAGAGAGAGACAGGGAGAGAGAGAGAAGCATTCAATGTCTTTTACTTTACCTGAAAAAAAACCTGCTTTTCTTGTGGCTGCTGGAAATGAATTCCTCCTCTTCCTCCAACAGCAAAGTAGTTCTATTGCCTGCAACTCTCACTTGGAGAAGACCACACAGCTCCAGCAAAGCAGCCTTCCTTCTCTTAATCCCCACTCGAATGTGATGACACACACTAACCCCAACCATCTGTTGAAACACGTCCTCAAGCACTCAGCACAGTGGTGTGTCAAGACAAGCTGCCCAATCCAATTGCTGGGGCTGGGTGTCTCTTACGGATTGGAGGCTGAGGGCAGGAATGAAACTGGAGGTCTGAGAACTCCCAGTCAAGTAACCTGAGATTTTCGGAGAGAAAGGACTGCTATAAAAAGAGAAGTGGGAGGTGCTACCGGGAAGGTGGAGAGAATGAATTATTCTGGTGGCCAGTTGTGCGTTACTTTTCACAACTCCTTGTGCTCTCCCCGGGACGATGGGGACCCTCAGTAGGATGCATAGAAACACTAAAAATCTTTTACTGCTAATCTATTGAGGGCAATCTTCTCAGCAAGACACTTCCCTCCTCCCCCCCATAGGAGATAAAAGATTCATCTTCACATGCTGCTAAAGTGTTAATGTAGGAGTCGTTTGCACTGAAATGTGACATCTACATTTTGAAATCTAAACTCCTACCTTCCTTTGATTAGATCGTGGCTGCCTCCAACATTCCTGGGAGGGAAAGGCGGTGTGTAGGGGGGTTGGGGGGGAGACCCAGCTAAGAGCAGAAACTTCTCTGTTCCCACATACAGCTCTTCACTGTTTGCTACAGGCTGAAGTTGAGAAATAGTCAATGAAAATCATTTTCGTTTCTACTCATGTAAAATAGCACACGCTCCCATAGAGAAAGGTGGCTTTTTAAATCACTTGCTGCTTTCACAGACATCTCTTTGTAAAAGCACTTGGTATCAGAGGGCTGCACTCTGTCATTGATTATTTTTATTGGCTTCTAGTTAATTGCACTTATAATGTCCATATAGCTCAAACAGCTCATTAACAATTTTGCTTTGAAATGTTTTCAATTTTTGGTCATTTCAATACCTCATTCTTATGTGCTTTTTTGTCCCTAGCTCCAAACTCTTTTATAAAACTAATTACCTTGATAGCAGTCTGAACCAGAAAATGCCTATATTTGTTACAGTACTTTAAGAAGGTATCTGGAAATCAATTAATTGCTACAAATCTCACCATTTCAATAAATTTCATCAGGTGAGTAAGGAATTTTGATAATCTGAAAGAGAAAATAGGAATTTTAAATATTACCAACTCCCGGACAGTGTCTGTGGCAAGCCTACCTTTTAAGTATTGCACCTTTTGAATTTCTTTGAACTGGGAGGGGGATTGCTTAAACACACACACACACACACAAACACACACACACACACACACACACACACACACTCTTAAATTTGCCTAAAGCATTAAAACTTAGATTATAAATAGAGATCTAATGCTTGGAGTGCCAGTATCACAAAGATAATTATTTCAATATATAGCAACATCGACTTGACTAGCTTGTATTTTTCAGATTTTTATGTGATATTATATTAAGATACTTAAAAACTATTCCTGGTGCAATATTCTGAAGCACAGGATCAGAGAAATATAATTTTCCTGCAGTGAATTTTGCCTATAA
>NW_012154173.1:13184222-13186275 GCF_000956105.1 Propithecus coquereli
GATTTCAATTCTTACATTCAGAATTTATATCTGTAATAAATTTGTCTTTCTTTCAACTCTCTACTACCTATTTATGAGAATTTTAAGGTAGTATGGGTCATTCATCAAAAGTCTCTATAACTATACTACAGCTTAGCTGCCCTCATGTTTATATGTGTGATTATGAAGTATAAGAATACTTTTGACAAGGAGAGGTTTCCACAAATTGTAGAAATAACTCCCCATTTTTACACAGAAACGAGCGACATGAATGAACTCTAAAGAAGAATTTGCCTATAACGATCTATATCTTGTGTTTGATGGAAGGGATCTTGTTCCCTCACTACACAAACTCAAGGAAACTGGAGGGCTTGGCCACAACAGATGCTTAGGTAGCATTAAATAGTATTGAGACAGGGAAGTCCACCTATTTACACCTGAGTTTCCTACATTGGAACCCTGGTTGCCTTTCATTTCTCTAAGCCTCTACCTCTTTTACAGGCATAACAGCCACATGCATTTGATTTTTAAAAATAAGGTAAATATTCCCATGGCAGTCATTAAATACCATACTTAATCAATCATTTCCAACTCCTTTAATTAACCCCAGGGGAACCTAAACTGGCATGTATTACTTTCTCAGGACAACACCATGCATGACTTGCTAATGCCTCATTTGAACCAGAAGTGAGTTCTAACACCCAAAAGACCTTTGATAACAGTTTAAACCACTGTGAACTTAATTATGGGATTAGAAATTAGATTTAAAAGTAGCCAAAGGATAAATGTATAGGGTTTTTCTTTTTTCTTTTTTTAAAAAGATGTTCCAGGACAGGGAGAGAGCCCTACTAGAATTGGGGCATGAAAGGGTTGCAAGTTCCCCACCCACCAGCCAAGGTTATGGCCACTGGGACCTCCCCGTAGTAGGATCTGAATGCAGCAGTGATCTCCCCTCACCCAAGCATCCCACCAGGATGTGAAGGATTGCCCTGCCCCCACCCATCATGACAGATGCAGGCACTCTCCACTGGGGGGCCTGAGTTCAAGCTTGCCTCATCCGGCTCTGCCTGGCTTTGCCCTCAACTTCCCAAGACAAGTGTATAAGATCCTGGGTTTTGAGGGTTCCATCACCCAATCTACCACCTGGGACATCCAAGTACTCCTCCTGGAGGACTGAGGTTGGGCATAAATACTTCTGCCATGACCTCAGCTGGCTCCTACCTGCAAGTATCACCTACCAGCCTGGCTGGTCTGCAAAGTTCATTGCCACTGCTGCTAACACAAGCACACAGCACTTGGGAACCAGAAGAGCATTTTACCATCACTACTATCCCCTTTGCCCATGCCATACCAGCTTCCCAGGAGATAGAGAGCCTGCTCACCCCCTCAGTGCATGGCTATTAGAACCAGCACACAAGAAAGCCACCCAAGACCCAAGAATTGGCCTCCCTGGAACCACAAACAGGTGCCAGCATAAACCACCCAGGGCACAAGGGTAAATATGCTTAGTCCACAATCATTACCACTGAAAGCTGAAGATGGGCCCATACGGCATGCCAGTCCCCAGCACAACTTTACCACAGCCTTCACCAGTAACTGCCCCCGACACACTGAGGAAACCACAGGTACTACTAACAATGCTTATAGACAAAGAAATCATACAGAAACTTCACTAGCGCATGCACCCAGAAACATCCAAAGAGCCCCATCCAATCAACATGATAGTTACATCTTCAGGAACCCTCTTGCCCCCAATGAAAGTAAATTCAAAAAGAAGAAGCAATTGTTATACCAGATGTGCAGAAATCAACATCAAGACACAGGAAACATGAAAAAGCAAGGTACTATGACACTGCCAAAGGAACACAATAATTCTCTAGCAGTAGATCTTAACCAAAACAAATCCTTGAAATACCAGATAAAGAATTCAAAATATTGATTTTAGAGAAGCTCAATGAGATGTAAGAGAAATCTGGAAACCAGTACAAACAATCCTGAAAATCAATTCATGATATAAATGAGAAATTTACCAAGGAGATTGATATCTAAAACAGATAAATAAATAAATAAAAAC
>NW_012154173.1:13186325-13192389 GCF_000956105.1 Propithecus coquereli
TTCAGATTTTTATGTGATATTATATTAAGATACTTAAAAACTATTCCTGGTGCAATATTCTGAAGCACAGGATCAGAGAAATATAATTTTCCTGCGGTGAATTTTGCCTATAACTGGGCTTTGGGGAAGAAGGAGAAAAAAGGGAATTAGAGGTTGGAGTCCTGATTCATTTGCTCAATTTCTTCTCAGAAGTGATTATGAGGTGCCTGTTTCACAATATATAGTGTATTCACTAAACCACTGCCCCAAATCAGCTAAATCCAGATACATAACCAACACAAACGTTTTCCACAACGGCAAGTGGCACGACAAGACTCAGACTTCCCTTGGGCACCATAAAACTTTTAATAGTGCCAATTATTGTAAGGCATTTTTTTTCCTTTTTGGGGGGGGTGGTTAATCCAACCAGACTCATGTCTGGAAATCTGGATTACCTCAACTGCATAGATTTTGAAGACCCCAGAGACACTATTAAGGTAGTTTGCATTCTCTTAAACTGTAAATTGAGTTACAAAAGTAAAACCTAAGAAACCATAAAGATGCGGAATCAATACGTTTATCAACTCTGTGCTTGTAACACACCGTCTATAAGGCATTTCCCAAATGGGCCTGACTCTGCCCTACGTTATTGTTTAAAGTGCTTTTTAATATGAACATTTTATTCTGTTCCTAATTGTAGATCTTTTCATTAAGTCTCAGTCACTACTTCTCTTTTATTGATAACTTTAGCTATTTACACTACTTAATACTTGCTTTAAAATAAAAAAAAAATCTAAGTGTGCAATAGATACAGGCCATTTGCTATGATCTTAATACTTGCTCTGTGCAGTGGCAGTAAATGCTACCTTGCAAAAGTATTGTAAAATGAGTCCACAAAGACACATACTTCCTTGTTGTTCTGAAATGCTTTTGTTAGGGAAAATCAACTCAAACAAAAACCTGAAGCTGGTGCTGCAGGATAAGGTCCCAACTCCCCTTCTCCCTGCAGCCAGCTTCAGTGCTCAGCCGAGTGTCAGTTTAGAAGTTAAGAATTTTCCATTACCTCCCTTCCTTTCTCCTTGCCATCTGCAAACAGTTTATTTTTTAAGAAAAAAAAAAAAGTGAAATCAATTCTGTCTTGAAAGACCTAAACGTAAAACACAGCACATTCTAAAAGATGATATCCAGCATTTTAAAGTCATGTTGAGCGAAGTGAATAGCTTCATCATAGGAATTAAGTCAGGACACTCCTAAAATGAAAGATTAATTGTAGGTAACGGTGATATTGAAAAATAGCCCCCTCCTATTCTGTTCCCACAGTTAAAATGTCCCTTTACTTATTAGCTCCAATTAGTTTCCATGGTAACCGACCAGCCCTTGTAAACCCCGCACTCTGAGCTTCACTCATCTTTGTCTAGACTGAGCTCACCAGCCTTCTCCCTCCACAGATGGCAGTTTCGCTGAGTCTATATCTATATCCATATCTTTCGCACACACATAACTGGCACGTAAGTGCCCACATTCACTTTATTGCCAGCACAATGGTGGCCAGGGGAGAATGGAAGTGGCGTTGAATCCCCAGCTACAACGCGTGCATCTGCTGCCACGCTAATTTTTCCCCCTCTTGGTTATTGTTTCTTCCAGTCTTGTTCTATTATCAGCTGTTTGCTGCTCGTAATTTCTTTTCAGGGAAGCCAATACAGTATAATAAAAACCTCATTAAACAGAAACACCTATCAGCCTCGGAGAAAGCCCTAAACTACCCCTTTTTGTTTAAAGAATCATTAAAGTGAAAAAGAAAAACCACTTGTTTGTCATGCTTGAAAAAAAGAGAACAAAGCCAACATAAAGGTTTACCAAGCCAGGGGGCTAATATGAAGATTTAATGCACTTAAGACACCCTGGTTCTTTCCCCCTGGAGCTGCCAGTTGGCCAAGAATCCCAACTCGAGCACAGTAAACAAATGATCAGCGGGGCTGAGAGAGCTGGCCCCTCCGCACACTTGGTCGGGGGGAGGTAACGGGATCCGCAGCATCTTAGTAGGCGCAGGCTGCACTGTGCCAGGGTGCCACTGCAGCCGGAGATGCTGCTGGAGTCCCCGGAAGTAGGTAGTGTGACTGCGAAAGAACCAGATGTGGAATGGGGGAGGGCCTTTGGCAAATGCTTGGAATTGTGAGAACTCAGCATGCCCCGGGCTTTCATTGTGCTGACTTGACTTCTTTGGACGCAGCTCAGTTTTAATTCAGTGTTATTTTGAGGTAACCCATCCCTTATTTATAAGAACGGAGAAGATGCCAAGAGTTTAGAAGCCAATCTTTTGTGCTAGCCATATGTTGAAAGTAAGTCACGATGGATCATTAGATTTCTCCTTTTTGTATTTCCTCTGCCACCACCATTTTTCCAACATCAGTTTTGACATGCGAATAATGATTGAGAATAAGATTTCCCCAGTCCTGATGGAATGTGTTATTCTTAAAATAGTTTCTGAGGTTGGCTTCTGAGGTCATCTGTAACCCAAGTATTAGAAATAGAAGAGAAAAAGTTCTGATCGCGAATGTTATATCAGGTAGGCTATGGGACTCTGTGAAGCTGCTTATACTGATGAATTCTTTTTTCTGATGGCAAGTAACATTCCTTAGATTTTTTTCTTTAAGCAAATACCAAATGCCATCTAAAGTTCCATGATGCTAGAAACATGTATAACAATTAGCCCATTGCCATTCGTATGGTAAAGCGTCTGTAGATAGACAGTAAATCTTGTAATTTGGAACATCCTGCACATCTCAATTACTAAAGGCTACATAGCTTCTGACATTCTCTTATTCTCCTTCAACTAAACTTTACTGCCTTCATTCACACTGAAAGAGAAGGGAAATTATTGCCTCTTAAATGACTTCACATGTTATGCAACAAGCATTAGGGTTGGTCATGTTTGCAATGACTGTGGAGTTATATGGGAGGTGGCACTGGTGACATTCAAACCAGAGAAATGGTTTTATCACCTAAGCGAAGTTCCCTCCAGGAAGCACAAGCTTAAAGCATGCTGAGAAGAGTAGCACAACTACACTGTAAATAATTTTGGAAGGAAAGATAGGGTGGTAATCTCTTAGGACAAACAGTGACCCATACATGGATTTATTTACTGAAAGATACTGGATTTAATAGAATTATGGCAAATAGGACAGTAAAATTTTTAGAAATCTATTCTAAATTCATATTTGTATAAATCAATGTTTGGGGCATTGGGCTTTAGTCCTCATTTGAGCAGGTAATTAAATTTATGAGACATAATAATAGAATGTATGGATATCAAGTGAGAGTAAAATGTGAGTTTCAGCAATAGGAACTTGAAGTTTTGTTGGTTGTACCTGGAGGTAGGCTTGGGAGTATTTGAGATGGAGTATACTCTAAACCCGATGAGTCAAATAATTATCTTTCCTGTAATATGTACATTCCTAAATTAAGGTAAGTCGTATGAATGAAAGTAGATGACTGGATGCAGCCATGGGCATCACTCATGTCCAGAGAATACAGTAGAATTTTGGTTTTGGAGGGAATAATAGACAAAATCTAATTCCCTAGTGAGGCCCAGGATGGTATAAAGATAATATCTGAGTCATTAGTTGAACTGGAAATACACCCCAAGATTAAATCTATTAGTTCATTTATTTTTCTTTTTTCTTTTTTTTTTTTTTTTGAGACAGAGTCTCACTCTGTTGCCCGGACTAGAGTGCCATGGCGTCATCCTAGCTTACAGCAACCTCAAACTCCTGGGCTCAAGTGATCCTTCTGCCTCAGCCTCCCGAGTAGCTGGGACTGGCATGCGCCACCATGCCCGGCTAATTTTTTCTATATATTTTTAGTTGTCGATTAATTTCTTTCTATTTTTAGTAGAGACGGGGTCTCGCTCTTGCTCAGGCTGGTCTCGAACTCCTGAGCTCAAACAATCCGCCCGCCTCGGCCTCCCAGAGTGCTAGGATTACAGGCATGAGCCACCGCGCCCAGCCTCATTTATTTTTCTCTCAATAACAACACGTACTTTTATTAGAAACAAAATTCAGACCTGCAAAAAGAAAAAACAAAAAAACAAAACTTCTTAAACTGGAGTGATTATGTTTTATTGGTGCTACATTACATAATTTAAGAAGTCAGTGTGAATTTAGATGCACAAGATATCTTCAGCTATGCAGTATTTCTTTTTTATTTTATGTCTTTATATAGTATTTCTTCTTTAAGCCATCAGAGTGCTTAAAATGCATGAGAATTCTTAGGTAGAGGTAATCATAAATGCAACGGAGCTTTACTTAATAATTATTGTATAAAGTGATTTTTGTCATGATCATGTTTCATTGTAAAAAAGCGAGGTAGATGCCAGGGGATACATCACTTCCTTTTCTTACTTTTATGTATTTTTTTCAATACATAAAATTGGAAATTTTGGGATACCTCAATGAGATTAATGCTATATAGATTTTGGAAGAAATGGACATCAGAACCTGAACTGAATTTTTTTTTTTTTTGCTAGGGTCATAAGACAATTGGAATATAGAGCAGGAATATGTCAGAGTTATTTGCCTAATGTCAGAGAAATTAACAAAAGTATATTAACCCTCGACCAGGGTCAAGTTTTAAAAAGTAGTTCACTGCTTTTCTGACATTTATCTGAAACTTTTAAAATATAAACCCGAGCCTCCTATAAGTTGAAGAAATAAAAAAATTTAGTGGCAAAATAATTATCAGCAAACCAATACAACAGAAGATAATAGAAAAATGGATACATAGGGCAAAAGTAATACCATTAAAAATCCTATTAATGAAAAATGAGGCAGGGAGGGAGGAAAAAGTTTCCTTCTTTTAGGCCCCAAAGCCAATTCATTTCAACATCATAAACTCTTTGGAAACAGAAACTGTGTCTCACCCATCTTTGCATCCCTTTCCCTAGAACTTAGCACAATGGGTTTACACGCTAGGTCTTCAATAAAAGTTCCCAATGTCAGTGTGTTGCTTGTCTTGGTAGAATTTACATGTGCTGCTTCTCGAACAACACAGCTCAGCTTGTCTGAGGAGATTAAGTAGTTTTTGAAATCAATTTGCCGTAGGCCTTTATTTCTGAGTAAACTACTTCTGAGTACCTAGCTCTTCAAACGCAGAATACAGTCTCTTGACATATTTTCTTTTTTCATTTTCAGGAAGGTAATATAGATCTAGCACTCACTTAACACTGCTGGGAAGTAAGTACTTGTGTAAAAGTTCCAGAATAACGGATGGAAAACAGCTGCACACTCAAACTTATTACTCTTATAGTCTTTACCAAGAAACCAGAGCTTACAGATGTTTAAATAAAGTTCATTTCCATAAATACATAGATGTTCTTTAAACGAGCAGCAATGTTTGGTTGCTTACTCAATAGGCTGAAGTAACTTCAGCAAGCTAAATGAAAGCATGGATTTTGTTAGATTCTTTTAGAAAGGTATCCAACAAATTGACATTATTAATCTATCTGTATGGTGGTTGTTCTTAGTCATCACACATTAGGATATGAAAAAAAACCCAGCTCTGTAAATTAGAAAACTTGTTCTTTTTCTCTTGATAGTTGTAAAATGTAGTTTGCTTATTATTTTGAAAACCACGATTTTTTTTTTTTTGCGCTGGCTAAGTTTCCTAGTAAGACTGTCAAAAGGGCAGTCACAATATTTTTGCAGTTGCTTTTAAAGACAGATTTGTCAAATTATTTTCCAACAAACCTCCTTTTATTTAAAAAAAAAATGGGATACCTATAAGTGAATGTTAACTCTTTCTTATGCTAAATAGCTCTTTCTGGTTTAACTTAACAAAAGCTTTGATCTCAAGTGTAAATACGTCAGAAGCTAAGTTTGAAGTAGTTTATTTTCTCTCTGCTTTGCATCAATGTAGATTTCTAATTAATGGTTTAATTGCCTTTAATGTCATCAATTACGATATTAAAGACAGAAGCTCTTACAATATACTTTTGAGGTTTATTACCATGATTTGTATTTATTTTGAAAACAAACAGAATTAATTTTAAAAATCTAATTTCTGAAAGGATTTTTTTAGATTTTATTTT
>NW_012154173.1:13202599-13204262 GCF_000956105.1 Propithecus coquereli
GATATAAGGGTGGTTCCATTTATGCAAATCATAGGCATGACACATCACATAAGCAGAATCAAGGAGAAAAACCACATGATCATCTCAATAGATGCAGAAAAAGTATTTGGTAAAATTCAGCATCACTTCATGGTAAAAACCCTCAACAAACTAGGCATAGAAGGAACATACCTCAAAATAATATGGGCCATATGCGACAAACCCACAGCTAACATCATACTAAATGGGGAAAGTTGAAAGCATTTCCTCTAAGAACTGGAGCAAGACAAGGTTGCCTACTTTTCCCACCCCTATTCAACATAACACTGGAAGTCTTAGCCAGGGCAATTAGGCAAGAGAAAGAAATAAAAGGCATTCAAAATGTAAAAGAAAAGGTCAAATTATCTGTTTTTTGATGATGTAATCTTTTATCCTATATCTAGACTAAAAACTCCACCAAACAACTCTTAGATTTGACAAATGAATTCTGTGAAGTTGTAGGATAAAAATTGACACATAAAGATCAGTAGTGTTTCTATACACCAATAACAATATACCTGAGAAAGAGATAAGGACAATAACAATAGCTACAAAAAAAAAAAAAATACCAAGGAATAAATTTAACTAAGGAGGTGAAAGATCTCTACAAGGAAAACTACAAAACACTTATGAAAGAAATTGTAGATGACACAAACATATGGAAAAACATCCCATGCTCGTAGATTAGAAGAATTAATATCATTAAAGTAACGATACTGCCCAAAGCAACCTAGAGATTCAATGCAATCTCTATCAAAATACCAATGTCATTTTTCACAGAGTTAGAAAAAACAATCCTAAAGTGCATATGGAACCAAAAAAGGCCTGAATAAACAAAGCAATCCTAAGCAAAAATTACAAAGTGTGAGGCATCACATTGCCAGACTTCAAATTGTTTTCCAGGTTATAGTAATCAAAAAAGCATGATACTGATATAAAAATAGACATATAGATCAATGGAACAGAATAGAGAACCCAGAAATAAAACCATATATTTATAGCCAACTGATATCTGACACAGTAGACAAAAACACACATTGGGAAAAGGACACACTTTTCAACAAATAGGGCTGAGAAAATTGGATTGCCATATGTGGAAGGATAAAACTGGACCCCTATCTCTCTCTATGTGCAAAAACCAACTCAAGATGCATTAAATACTTAAACATAAGACTCTAAGAAAACTTACGGAAAACTCTTTAGGACATTGGTCTAGGCAAAGAATTTATGATTAAGATTTCAAAAGCATGGGCAACAAAAACAAAAATAGACAAATGAGACTTAATTAAACTAAAAAGCTTTTGTACAGCAAAAGAAATAATCAACAGATTGAACAGACAGCCTACAGAATGGGAGTAAATATTCACAAGCTATTCGTCTGACAGGGGACTAATATCCAGAACATACAAAGAACTCAGCTCAACAACAACAAAAACCAAATAATCCCATTAAAAAGTGAGCAAAGGACATGAATAGACACTTTTCAAAAAAAGACATACAAATAGCCAACAAATATATGAAAAAATGCTCAACATCACTAAGCATCAGAGAAATGCAAATCAAAACCACAATGACATTCCATCTTACACCAATCAGAATGACTATTATTAAAAAGACAAAAAATAACAGATGTTGGCAAGGATGC
>NW_012154173.1:13204312-13207341 GCF_000956105.1 Propithecus coquereli
GCCAACAAATATATGAAAAAATGCTCAACATCACTAAGCATCAGAGAAATGCAAATCAAAACCACAATGACATTCCATCTTACACCAATCAGAATGACTATTATTAAAAAGACAAAAAATAACAGATGTTGGCAAGGATGCGGACAAAGGGGAACTCTTATACACTGTTGGTGGGAATGTAAATTAGTGCAACCTCTGTGGAAAACAGAATGGAAATTTCTCAAAGAATTGAAAATGGAATTACTACCATATGATCCAGCAATCCCACTACTGGTTATCTACTTAAAGGAGAAGAAATCAATATATCAGAAAGATATCCTCACTCATATGTTTATCCCAACACTATTCACGATAGCAAAGATAGGATATCAACCTAACTGTCCATCAACGAAGGAATGGATAAATAAAATGGGATATATTTACACAATGGAATACTATTCAGCCATAAAAAGCAATGAAGTCATGTCTTTTGCAGCAACACGGATGGAAGTCATTATCTTAAGTGAAACAAACCAGGCTCAGAAAGTCAAATACCGCATGTTCTCCCTCATAAGTCGGTGCTAGAAAATGTGTACACATGGATGAAGAAAGTGAAATGATAGACAATGGAGACTTGGAAGTGTAAGGGGGTGGGAGGAGGGTAGATGTGAGAAATTAGTTAATGGTCACAACATATATTATTTGAGTGATGAAAACCCTAAAAGACCTGACTTGACCACAACACAATCTATGCCTGTCACAAAATTGCACATGTACCCATGTATTTGTACAAATAAAAAAATGAATAAAGACGTCTACAACTTTTATTTTTTCTCAGAAATATTTTGAAAATGGTTTACCAAAATAAGTTAAAAAAAGAAACTTTGATATGGTACTGTATCTACCACTTTTATTACCTTGCTGTCTAAGTCGCCTAAGAAAGGCATTGATCATTCTTACTGGTTATAAGGATCTCCCAAGGAAAATACTTCATTTTTCACAGGCTCTTTTATCAACTAGAGAAAAAAAAAATTTGCTTTCCCAAGAGAAAATATATGAGACATGATTTTCAGAGTATCTCAATGGATTAGGGAGGTATATTTTAGCATTTGACCATGAAGTTATAGATGGGATATTTTCTGGAAAGAGTCATTTGAATAAATTTAGGGTATTTTTTGGAGGAGGCAAATAAGTCAAAAGACCTGAATTTAAGGGAAATTTATTTTTAGAGAAAAGCCCCTACAGGGCATCTGCTGGTAGGAAGTTCCAAATGTCACACACAGAGAGCTAAAAAGGGAAGGGTAGGGTTCCAAATCCCTATTTTCTGATCATCTTTTAGAACAGAAGTATCAATCAAGTATTTGTATTTTGTTACCTTGGAAAGCAAGGGCTTTAAAAGGGACAACTTAAAGTATTTTATTACTGTCTTAAATGCTATTGTTAGCTGATATTTATTGTATTCTGTAATCACAAATATTGGACACTAAGCCCAAAAAGTAAGGATACTTTCCTGAGAGATAGCCATGGCTGCAAGGCAGGCAATCAATCAGGAAAAAGGTATATAGAATTAAATAGAAACACTCATCAGGTTCTATCTATGCTTTTTGAACCTCATTAAAATGAATAATATATAACATCAAAGTCTAAATAGAAGCCCAGTCTTCTAGGGCAGGAGAAAAAAGGCTGCTTAGATCATCTTTAACTGAAGAACATTTGATGTCTGCAATTATCCCGGGGTTTTAGCCTCGTCCACACTGTAAATCTCCTAATTTGGATAGCCCTGAGGATCATTGTGAAAACCTCGAAATTATTTATAATCTGAGAGTTATAAAGTGGAAATTCAGGGGGACTGATCCTAACAGAGATCCCTCAGCCCTGTTGACTTCTCTCATGTTATCTGGAATTCTTGTGATAGAAAGTCAGATGGTTTAATGTTGTAATATCCTCAGGCAGGAAGGTGAGTGGGCAGTCATCACATAAAATCTTTACCTGTTCCCAAACTAGTTCCCTCGCTCAGTGATAAGGCAATTCTGACCTTATCGCTAAGCAAGAGTAGACTTCTCATATTTAGTACTGCATAATTTATTTATACTGCAGATCAATCAGGCTTCTGACACTTGTTGCAAAGGTAACCACATTTACAGCATTGTGCCATTGAAAAGATATTTTCTTAGTTTCCAGACACCAAGAATTCATAGGGAGTTGGACACTCCGCATTTTCTACATTATTTATGCAAGATTTTAAAATGTATATTCACCCAGAGCTAATGTTAGCAATACACTTAATTTGTAAAAATTCAGGCAGTCCTCAATGTCCTCCTCTTGAAAATTAACGTATTCTCTCATTTCTCTTAGCTTCCTTCTTTAACTCTCACCTCTGCAGTGGTGTTTAGGGACCAAATTCTGCAAACTCCTGTTGGCAGTACTATTGTGGGGGAGGAAGACAATGTTGGAGAAGTTTCTGGCATATTAAAAAAAATGAGATTGTTGTAAATTAATACATCTTTGTGGTATACATGAAGTGTTTACATTTGAAAATTTATGCTTTTAACCCACAAATATATACTGCACTATAATTGTACCACTTATACTGTAATTATAAGATTTGTTAAAAATAATAGTTCCTAGTGCACAGCAGAGAGCATGGGTTAGAAATATGACACATGTTTAAGTTGAGCACAAATATCTTTTTTTGAATCTTTCAGTGTACTTTTCGGTCAGTAAATGTAGTCAAATTTGGAGATACTATCAAAAGTCTGAATTTGGGTCTCTTGGTGATTGTAAGGCCTTGGCCCATTGCAGAACAAGGCCATATGCAGCCGAGGAAAAGGAGATATGGGAAGTGTCAGGATGGGAAGGTAGGCTTGGGAAGTGGGTTCATCAGGCAGAGATAGGCAGGGAAAAAGAAGAAAGAGAGAGAGAGACAGAGAGAGAAAGATATCCCACTAATTGGAGAAGGTTCAGACTTCAAGTGGATTGGCAGAAGGCCAGGCATTGTGATGACCTAGAGATCTCAGCCAGGTGGGAGAAAATAGAGTCTTAGTAACAGG
>NW_012154173.1:13207391-13208578 GCF_000956105.1 Propithecus coquereli
TTAGAACTTGAAGACAGGGCTTTTAAAATGATCCAGTCAGATAAAAATAAATAAAAAAGAATGAACAAATCCTTTGAGTCATTTGGGACTACATAAAGTGACCAAATTTATAAATTATTGGTATTCACTAGGTTGAAGAGATATCAAAGGGTTTAGAAAACCTATTTGACAAAATAATAAGTGAAAACTTCCTAAGTCTAATAAGAGATTTAGACATCCAAATACAGGAAGCTCAGTGATCTGTAGGCGAAAACAATACAAAACAGACTTCACCACAGCACATAATAATCAGACTGTCTGAAGTGAAAGTGAAAGAGTGAATTCTAAAATCAGCAAAAGAAAAGCATCTAGTCATCTACAAAGGAAACTTTATCAAGCTAACAGCAGATTTCTCAGCAGAAACCTTACATGCCAGAAGAGAATGGAATGACATATTTAAAGTGCTGAGAGAAATAAAATTGCTGCCAAGAATTGTATATCCAGCAATATTAACCTTCATAAATGAAGGAGAAATGAAGTCTTTCTCAGACAAGCAAATACTGAGGGAATTCATCACCACTAGACTGACCCTACAAGAAGCGCTCAAGGGAGTCCTAAACTTGGAAGTGAGAGGATGACATTTACCATCATGAAAACACATGAAAACTCACTGGTAAAGGAATCACACAAAGGAGAGAGAGAAAGGAATTAAGTGGCACCACTATAGAATTTCACCAAACCACAATGACAATCAGAGAAACAGAAAGAAACAAAAGAATTTATAAAACAACTAGAAGATAACAATATAACAGGAGCAAAACCTCACATATCAATATTAAGCTTGAGTGTAAGTGGATTTTGAAGTGAGATGTAAATGCTTCACTTACAAGATATGGATTGGCTGAATGGATTAAAAAGAAAGACCCAACTATATGTTGCTTACAAGAAACTCACCTCATTTGTAAAGACATACAGAATGAAAGTAAAGGAGTAGAAAAAGACATTACACATAAATGGAAACTAGAAGTGAACATGCATAGCTATACTTACATCAGAAAAAACACACTTTAAGTCAAAAACAGTAAAAAAAAGACAAAGAATTTCATTATATAAAGATAATGGGGTCAATATCTCAAGAGAGTAAAACAATTGTAAATATATATACATCCAACACAGGGCCACATATATATATAAAGCAAATATTATTA
>NW_012154173.1:13217638-13219605 GCF_000956105.1 Propithecus coquereli
AAGGTTCAGACTTCAAGTGGATTGGCAGAAGGCCAGGCATTGTGATGACCTAGAGATCTCAGCCAGGTGGGAGAAAATAGAGTCTTAGTAACAGGCTTGAATTGGATTTGGGGTTCATGATGGTTGGAGAGAAAAACTAATTTCGGGTCAGGAGAACAGAAAACCATTGCAGGAACTGGAAGAGGTGTCTGTATTTGCCTAACTAGTATATGCTGGCTGTCAAGCTGGTGGCTTTCTCTCTGCCTTGATTTCAAGCACTTTCCTGGAAATGGTAGACTAAGAGGACCTAAGAGAACTGGAAAGTTTTGTACAGACTGAATGAAGCAGCAATCCCAAGCAGGAGTTCGTAATGAGAGTAGTGAGCGCTGTTCTCCATTTAGACTGATTCCTGGAGCTGAGAGTGAGGGCCAGTGTTAAAATGCTGGCATGTTTCCAGAACATACACACTTTCCTGTTGTCTATCTGTAGAACTTCTATTTATCTTGGAAACTCCTGCTCAGGTGTCACCTCTGAGAATACTTTCTACCTCTTAGACAGAGAAAACTGTGCCTTTCTTTTTCCTACTTACTCCCTTTACTCATACCTCTGTTGTAGTACACAATGAGACAGAATCGCCACGATCTGTATGCACCGTTATCTCCTCTACTAAGGTAGTGAGCTCTTTGAGGGTTCCCCGGTGTGTATGGCAATGAATACCCACCTGCAGGGAGTTCTCTGAGGATCATGAGATTAACAGAGTGGCAGTCCCATGACAGTTGTCTCATTCCTGGGATTGGCAGGAGTGGAATTGGCAGAAGGCAGAACATTGTGGGTAATACTGCTGGTTTGATATTTTTCAAATGTTACTCTGTTAGGAGTACTACTCTATTTACAAAGGATCGATGTGAGGCATAACGGAATGGTAAAATCTCACTATCTTGGGAAGCAGGTAATCTTAGTTTCATCTCAGCTCTGCGACCAGCTGTTTGAGGGATCCTGGATGAATAACTTTGCAAGTCTGGGGCTTGGTTTTCCCATCTGTAAAATGAGGATGTTAGAACAACTCGAGATCCACTTGGAAGTCTTTTTCTACCTATGTGACCCTCAAGGACCCTCCACTAGGCAGCCACATACTATCAAAGTGTGGCTTCCAAATTTCTCAGAAGTAATCCTAGGGGCCTTCACTTTCAAGCAAATCCCATATTTCCTTTGTTCTGATGTTGCAGACCCAATACGATGGGAGGAGTACAGATGGCACCTCTTGTCTGAGAGATCTAAGAGATTGTGGCGCTCTTAAAACACAACTCCATGTTATCTTTGGGCTCCCTGTTGCATGATTCTATGGAACTGTACTCCTTGTTGGTCCTTTTAAGCACTAGGCTGGCCCTGCTGATAGTCTGGGGGTGGGGGGATCATGGTTATCTTGAAATTCATCCTTCGTAACTTCTTTCCCCATATCTTAATGGTTGGGGAATTGGCACGGACCTAGGCAGCATGCAGAGGTTTGTGTTGGCTCTCACATTCTCTCTGTTTAGAGCAATAGATTAGATGATCTCCCAAATCCTTTCTGTACAAACATGCTGTGGTTTCAGGCAAGCTACTGAGGCCACAGTGTGCAGGATGGATTTAGAGAGACCTGCCAGGAGGCTGCCACAGGCACTGAGGCATGAGGTGTTGAAAACCTGAATCGAGGGGTTGGCAGTGGGGATGGAAGGGTGCAGATGGATACAAAGACCGTTTGAAGGAAAGATCAACACAATTCAATGACTAACGGGAGATCGTGGATGAAGGAAGGGAAGGAGTGAAAGATGACTGCAACCTTTCAGAGTCGGGAATACATGGCTATGTGGCTTTAGAAACTCACTCACACCCTCTGGGTTTTTAGATTCTATAAATTAAGATGATTGGCCAAAAAGGTACAGGAGAAAAGCAGTGGATGGGGGCTCCTTTGGGGGAGGAATTATTAATATGTTAAGTAAGAGATGATG
>NW_012154173.1:13230636-13233067 GCF_000956105.1 Propithecus coquereli
TTTTTTAGAGACTCCAACTCCTGGGCTCAAGTGATCCTCAGCCTCCCGAGTAGCTGGGACTCCAGGCATACACCAACACACAGGGCCCAGAATCTTATTTTTTAAAGAGCAAAAAAAAAGTGGTTGTTATGGAAAAAAATAACCTTAAGAAAGAACGCACCCATAACCAAATTCTGCTGCCCACGATTTGATGTGAGAATTTTTTTATACTAAGTACTTTATTATATGCTGTTGCCAATGTGTATAAAGTAATTACCCTTGTGAAATAAAAATTCATGAAAATTCAGAGAGATAGATATTAAGGACTGAAAAAGCAGAAGTTTGTATATTACAGCACTCGTGTTATAGGGATAAGCTTCTATATAGGCTTCAAATTTAGCTCTCTTTTGAATATTCATTGGTTCATGAGAAGTGGTTTGGGAAACCCTTAAAAGATTCATTTTACTACAAAAAGGAATAGAGTTTCTGGGCTCTGAAGGGATTTGTACTTGAAGTTTGTCCAGTCAGCAGGGGGTCACGTTGAGCATTCTGAGGACAGAATTGTTTCAAGTCTACAGCTGCCTGGGAAATCTTGCAGTGGAGTCCAGCCTCCAGGCCTGAGCCAGAGCTCTTGAACCACTTTCTTCATAGTGGCGATGCTGGAGGAACCAGATATGGTCCACGAGAGAGTCAGGCTGACTTCTGGATTGGTGGGTCGTGGGTCCACGGTGTCAGATGGCAGGGCAGTGCGAGGCCTTGGCATGAGAATTTTTAACACTCAAGGAAGACATGCTGCACATGCCCCAACTCCTACACCAATGGAAATTCATAAACAGATCTCTGCAACCTTCTTCTGAGCCTGGTCGAGGCTTCAGAATCCTTCTCAACACAGACTCTAGGAGCCACTAACAACTGACTGGAGTTTGCATTTGAGTTCAAAAAGCATTTGTTATCCTGGCTTTAGACGAAGAACATTTCACTCTTGTTGATAATTTTGGAGGAATATGTAATTTTATTTAGAAATGGAATGGTTTCATAGTTGCTTAGCACAGTTATAAATTTATAGACAAGACATTCCCAGTTTACAAATATCCCATTTGTATGTTGTTTAAAACTCATAACTTGTGAAAACAGCAGTTAGGAGTGGGTAGACAAGGCACGTAGACAGAGTATGTTTACCTATTTGTACCAGCAAAACACGTAAGAGCCAAACCTTGTAGAGTGTGACACTTCTGGCTTCAACTTGCTTCTTCGTCATGTATTAAGCTGTGTAACTTCCCTTTTTAAAGCCTAGTTCCTTCATTTGTAAAATGGAGTTGTTTTCAACATTAAATATGGTAGCTTAGGCAAAACACTCCACTTAGTACAAAGTGCATACTAAACCCTCCATAAGTGTTAACTTTGATTTAACAGAGAGGTTTATTTCTGTTCCTGGTGAAATAAAGAAAATTCTAGCCAATTCTAAACTTTTTAAAAAATAGGATCCTTGGCAACTTTAATTTTCCTAATTAGACACCACCTGGATATCAGAGTGTGCTAATGCAATGCAGGTGGTACAAAAGAAAGTACGTTAAGAACTAGAAACCATTGGCCCTTGGCCTGCTTCGTTTTGAACAAATTATTGAGCAAGTTATTTAACTTTTCTGGATCTCAGTTGCTCACATGTAAAGTTGTGATTCTAAATTGTTATGATATTAGATGATAATATGATATTATTTTAGAGGAATTTGGAAATTGGGAAATAAGTGAACCATTGGTGTAGGAGTTGGGGCATGTGCAGCATGTCTTCCTTGAGTGTTAAAAATTCTCATGCCAAGGCCTCACACTGCCCTGCCATCTGGCACCGTGGACCCACGACCCACCAATCCAGAAGTCAGCCTGACTCTCTCGTGGACCATATCTGGTTCCTCCAGCATCGTCACTATGAAGAAAGTGGTTCAAGAGCTCTGGCTCAGGCCTGGAGGCTGGACTCCACTGCAAGGTTTCCCAGGCAGCTGTAGACTTGAAACAATTCTGTCCTCAGAATGCTCAACGTGACCCCCTGCTGACTGGACAAACTTCAAGTACAAATCCCTTCAGAGCCCAGAAACTCTATTCCTTTTTGTAGTAAAATGAATCTTTTAAGGGTTTCCCAAACCACTTCTCATGAAGCAATGAACCCCATCTCTTTACCCCTTAGTGCCCTCCTTTGATACCCTTCCTCTCTCTTTCCAGGCATGAGCCCTCCCAGCTACTCCCACACTCAGAGTATCTACCCAAGTCAGGCCGATTCAAGTCTAATCTGCATTAAGTTAAAATTTATATGTCAACCCAAGAGAAATGAAAACCTAGGTCCACACAAAGACTTGTACACATGTGTTCACAGCAGCATTACACATAATAGGCAAAAGATGGAAACGACCCAAATGTCCATCAACTGATGAGTGGATAAATAAAATGTGGTATATCCATA
>NW_012154173.1:13233117-13235703 GCF_000956105.1 Propithecus coquereli
ATTTTCATGCCATGGAAAAATATTTATAACATAATACTAAATAAAAAAACAGAAATCAAAATTATATACACAAATTGGTTTCAGCTTTGTTAAACAACATGTGTAAGAAGAGGCAAACACACCAATTTCTTAACAGTGACTCTTGGGAGGTTGGATGATGGCTGATTTTTTTATTTGTGCTTTTCTCTGTATCATTTTTCCATCATTCTCATTCTTGATATTTTATTTGTTTAGATTACTTTCTAAACAGCAATTGAACATTACCAAAGTTATCAAAGACCTGGAGATTTCTATCTGTGAATCTTAAATAAACCCCCTACAAAACCACAGCTCTGAGACAGTGAATAGAAGCACTGGTAAAGCTCATTTCCTGGCCCCTCTCACGGTGCCATGCTGTTGCTTGTTGTCAATTTCACACATGCAATTTCTATCCATTCAGAGCTGACAGCTTGGATTTCCCCCTCCATTGTAATAGCTGTTCTCTCTCCTGGCTTCCCCAGGCTTGCATTTGGTAACCTTTGCCCTTTTATTTGGTACAAGCCAAGATGCCATCTTTGGAAAACTAATGTACCAGAGAAAATGGTAGCACGAAGCCACATAACCTACTGTTCTTTTCCTTTCTGTTTGTGAAGGTTATTATTAGAGCTCATTTTAGAGAATTTCAAATCCATTCAAAATATCATCGGTTTAAATATTTCTAATAGAAGCAAAGCTTTTGATGTTTGGGTTTAGAAAGCTGTCTGGCCTCTTTAGATTTCAAATTTTCATACATTGGCACAATTGATCAAAGACTTTATTTTAAGACAGAAAAAAAAAGCAATTTACTTTACCTATAGTTGTTTTGTGTTCTTAACATTATTATTACACTCTCTTTTTCTTTTTGCTGAACCATCTCCTTGTTTGAAGATCTACTTTTTTACTAACATATAGTGGCTTCACCTCCTTTTTGATCAATCTGAGAAACCATCTGGAAACAATTGAGAGTGACGTCATAAATCCAGCGTTATGATTTCAATGCAGGATCAAAGAATACAAGGGAAAAAATTGAGGAGTGGAGAAGCTTGATTTAACCTTTAAGCACAAGCATCTAACAGGGTAAGAAGAAACAAGAAAGGATGACAAGATGAAAGGTTTACTGATGGGCATCAAAGTCAGGGTAATTGGTTTACCTTGAGGTTTAACTTAGTTAATATACTGGCACTGTTTTCTGTGTTTATTGTGGGGAAAAGGGGAAAAATAGTCATCTAGGGATAGGGCTGACTAGTAATGCCCAAGTTAAAAAGACTTTGTAACATTGGGTTGGCAGAGTGTCCTGAAGCCAAATGCAGAAACTACAGGAAAAGTCTTAAACTGAGACTAAAGGTCATAAGCAGGGACAATAGGCCTGGCATTTAGAGGAATTCATACTCTACTGAAGAATTCCTAGACCACTCATGAAAATAACAGATTGCTTGCTCACCAGAGAACACGAAAACTAAAACTAAGCAGTCCCTGGAAAGTAAGCAAATGATTAGAAGGGCAGATTTCAAACAAGTGAAAGATCAAGAACCCAGAATCTCCATGTGAGTGACCCTGAAATTACAGCTAATATAAGAATTGGCTTCCTTATACTTCTAGAAATTGAGCTCTCAGAACATGACAGTTTGCTCTGAAGAATATTAGCCAAATCTGGAGAGAAATGTTTTTCTGGCTGGCTAGAACTATTTGTCTCCTATCTGTGGATTTTAGCCAGAAGGTAAATGAGGTGAGTGAATTTCAGGGAGGGTAATGGTCTGGCAAGGTGTGAGGATTTTCTTTGGAGAAACCAGAGAGCAGCAACTCCCAAATTCTTTTTTTGTTATTTAAATCATCAGCCTTAAGTTTCCCATGATTATTCTCAAATACAAATTTGTCAATAAGGGTGATGTATTTAATACATCCTCATATACTAGGTAATTGTACTATCTTTGCAAAATATCAAATAATTTAGTCAAAATACCAATAATTTAGTCATTCATTTAAAAAATCATTATGAGATTGTATGTTCCAATTTCAGTTTGGAAAAGATGGTCATGAAAATATAGAGGTTCGTGAACTTCCTTTGGTCACCAAGCTATGCCCAAAGAGATTTTCCTCTGTATTAGTTACTCTCATCACCATTGAAGTTACTCAACTATTCAGTCAATCTTACATAATACTTAAAATTTTCAACCTTTGATTTTCTGTTGCCTCTCTTTATTTAGCTATAATATCTTCCAAATGAGGCCTGGTATGGTGACTCACACCTGTAATCCTAGCACTCTGGGAGGCTGAGGCACTCTGAGAGGCCAAGGCAGGAGGATCCCTTGAGCTTAGGAGTTCGAGACCAGCCTGAGCAATGGTGAGACCCTGTCTCTACAAAAAAAATTAGCTGGGTAGTCCCAGCTACTAAGGAGGCTGAGGCAGGAGGATTGCTTGAGCCCAGGAGTTTGAGGTTGCTGTGAGCTAGGCTGACACTCTAGCCTGGACAACAGAGTGACACTGTCTCAAAAACAAAACAAAACAAAGCAAACCCAAAAACATCTCCCAAATGAGACATCAATAGAATCGTATTATTAAAAAATATAT
>NW_012154173.1:13235753-13237645 GCF_000956105.1 Propithecus coquereli
GGTTGGTCTTCACAGTAAATAAGTAATTCTCTTAGAGTAATTCTTTTATCTTGGTCTCTTCATCTTTATCTCTTTGTTTCTGTTTGTCTCTTTTTCTTTTTCCTTCTGCTTCTTTCCCTCCTTTTCTTCTTTTTTTTATTTTGGTATAATACACATAACAAAATTTATCATTTTAACCATTTTAAATTGTATTTTTCAGTGACATTTGGAACATTCATCATGTTGTGTAACCATCATCACTACCTAGTTCCAGAACATTTTTATCACCCCAAAAGATAACCCCACATGTATAAAGCCATTTCACTTCCCAATCCTCCTTCCTCACAGCCCCTGGGACCCACTAATCTACTTTCTGTCTTTATGGATTGACCTATTCTGGATATTTCATATAACTGTACTCACACAGTATGTGGCCATTTATGTATGACTTAGCATGATGTTTTAAAGTTCATCCATGTTGTAGCATGTATTAGTGCTTCATTCCTGTTTATGACTGAATAATATTCCCTTGTATGGATACACTACATTTTGTTTATCCATCTGTTGATGGACATTGGTTTTTTTCCCACCTTTTGGCTATAATGAATAATACTGCTATAAACATTTGTGTACAAGGTTTTGAGTGGACATAACATATATGTTCATTACTCTTGGGTATTTGCCTAGGAGCGGAAGTGCTAGATCACATGACAATTCTATTTTTAACTAATTGAAGAGCCACCAAACTGTTTTCCACAGTGACTGTACCATTTTACATTCCCATCAGTAATGTATGAGGGTTTGCTTCTCAAAACCTCACCAACGCTTGTTATTATTACTTTTTGATTTAGGCATCTCAGTGGGTGTGAAGGGATATGTCATTGTGGTTTTGATTTTCATTTCCTTGATAGCTAAAGACACTGAGCGTCTTTTTATGTGCTTGTTAGCCATTTGTATATTTTTGGAGAAATGTCTATTCATGTCCATGCCCATTTTTAAATTGAGTTGTTTGTTGAGTTGTAAGAGTTCTTTATATATTCTAGATACTAGACCCTTCAACCCCTTTTGAACTGGGCTCTGGAGGATGATGGAAGTTAACTTGGTCTTGCTGAAGAATCCTGGGAGGATCTTTCCAGGCAGAGAGCACAGTGCATACCTTCTGTATTAGTTGGCTTGAGCTGCCATAGCAATATACCATAGAGTGGGTGGCTTAAACAACAAAAATTCATTTTCTAACAGTTCCGGCGGCTGGAAGTCCAAGATCAGGGGGCCAGCATAATTGGGTTCTGGTGAGTACTTTCTTCCTTACTTGTAGACAGCTGCCTTATTACTGTGTCCTCTCATGGAAGGGAGAGAAAGAGAGAGCTCTATGGTATCTTTTATATAAGCATTGATCCTTTTGTGAGGACCCCACCCTTATGAACTTATCTAAACCCAATTAGGTCCCAAAGCCTCATCTCCAAATATCATCACACTGGGGGCTAAGGTTTCAACACAGGAATTTGGAGGTGAGGCGGGGGGGGTACACAAAGATTTAGTCTATAACATCTGCAAAGGCTTTTTGGGGGACAGGGGCACAGTGATTGAGGCACTGAGGCTAGATCTCTGCCACTGGAACCCAGGGAGCAGTGACAAGGCTAGTCTTGGTGAGGCTGGTGGAGGTGGCACAAGAGCCAGAGCATGAAAACCAGCCCTTCTCAATCTTGGTCTTGGATACCAGAAGATCTTGTCAAAAAATTCAGACTCTGATTCAGTAGATCAGGGAAGGGGTTGACATTCTGCATTTCTAGTAAGTTCCCAGATGATACCAATGTAGTAGCAAAGACAAGAAACCCCAAAGATCCTGCTAAGGATGGTAATATTTGCTAAGAGCTAAGAAAAGTTACGGACTGGTTTTAAAAAGGAGAGTGACA
>NW_012154173.1:13251435-13304042 GCF_000956105.1 Propithecus coquereli
GTGACCCCCTGCTGACTGGACAAACTTCAAGTACAAATCCCTTCAGAGCCCAGAAACTCTATTCCTTTTTGTAGTAAAATGAATCTTTTAAGGGTTTCCCAAACCACTTCTCATGAAGCAATGAACCCCATCTCTTTACCCCTTAGTGCCCTCCTTTGATACCCTTCCTCTCTCTTTCCAGGCATGAGCCCTCCCAGCTACTCCCACACTCAGAGTATCTACCCAAGTCAGGCCGATTCAAGTCTAATCTGCATTAAGTTAAAATTTATATGTCAACCCAAGAGAAATGAAAACCTAGGTCCACACAAAGACTTGTACACATGTGTTCACAGCAGCATTACACATAATAGGCAAAAGATGGAAACGACCCAAATGTCCATCAACTGATGAGTGGATAAATAAAATGTGGTATATCCATACAATGCAATATTAATTGGCCATAAAAAAGAAAACAAAGTAATGATATGTGCTACAACATGGACGAACCTTGGAAACATCATGCTTAAGTGAGAGAAGCAGAATACAAAAGGAAAAATATTGTGTGATTGCATTTATACAAAATATCCAGAATAGACAAGTCCATAGAGACAGAAAGTAGAATAGTGGTTGTCAGGTGCTGGGGGAGGGGGAAGTGGGGAGTTACTGCTAATGGGTGTGAAGCTTCTTTTGAGGGTGATGAAAATGTTCCAAAATTGATCGGGGTGATGGTTGCACAATTCTGTGACTATACTAAATACTTTAAGTTGCACATTTTAAATGGATGAATTGTATGGTATGTGGGCTATATCTCAATAAAGCTGTAATTTTTAAAAAAGTTCTATTTGAAAGATAAAGAAGACAAGATAGTGACTCATTTGGCTTCCGGGTGAACCTCTAAAGAACTTCCTGTGATACAAAACAAGTTTGTCTAAAAGGATCCGGAAGTCAGCATTGACTCAGGGAATCTTCTATTAAGGACAAAAGAAACAATTTATTAGACAAAAACAAAACAAAGAAAGAATCAGCAACTGAATTTTGTAATAGGATAGGTGGCAAATCGAAACTTTCACTCTACAAATTAAGGTGACTAGCCGAACGAGTCAGTATCACCTATTCTTAGTTTTTCCCTAGAGATAAATGAAAATAAATCTCCTTTGAGGATTCTGACATTTATATTTGCTCCTCGCTGAATTTAAATTTTCAAAATACTTTACTGAAAGTTTCTAAAGACAAACTTCTCTACTAGTAAGACCAACCCAAGTAATCTTCAAATTTATAAGGCAAGGGTTAATCACCTTTCCTCTCCAGACACACACACACCAAAGGCTGGACCTTGGACTTCTGTTTTAGAGTTTATTTTTGTTTTGCAAACCTATCTTAAAGATTCATTTTAACTCAATTTTACCTATATAAGGATAACAGGTAGTTAGGAATCATCTATCTATTCATTAATATTAGGTTTCTGCAATTCTTATCACTAGCTTTGTTCTAATTATTTAATAGGACGCAGAGTGAAGGGAAACCTCACCTGCAGTGGCTGTTTCCTCAGAAACAAAAGAAGGTCAAGAGAAACATTGACAATTAGGGAGTGCACAGATTATTTTTACTGTCCCTTTTCTCAAGAAAGCTAGAGATGGAAGTGGGTTGGGGAGGGTCCCATGCCCGTGTGATACACTATCAATTCCTGATGACCGAGCGAACCTCAGTCACTTCTGTCCACTTCAGCTGGTGATGTGAGAAATCTCTCATCCTTAGGAATGTCGCCACTGCAGTCTCTGCCTGCCTGCTCATCCTGGGGAAGATGTGCGGGCCTTATAGCACCCAGAGCCCTGTAGATAGTTCCCTCTTCCTAAAGCAAGAGACAGGAGAGCAGGAGGGGCTCCAAGTACAGAATGTGCATGTGTGTGTGTGTGGGGTGTGTGTGTGTGTGTGTGTGTGTGTGTGTAAAGGAGCCTGAAATAGGGAATGAATTGGAATGAGATTGTAGCTATTTATATTGGAGGAGCAATTTTAATAGAAATTGTGAAAGATTCCAGCAGTTAAAATGAAGAGAAAAGAGCAACAAGAACAGACAGGGAAATGGGAACGGGCAGGTCTTTCACGGGAATTTTCTGTAGAGAGTCCGGCCCAGGTAAGCTCTATTGCAGAATAAGCTGTTTTGGGCACTTTCTTCCTACAGTTTCCAACAAAGCCCCAGTGCTGCCGAGAGCAAATCTTTTGCCACAGGCAGAGAAGAGGAAGTGGCCCTGGCAAGTGAGAGACAGTGGGAAGGAAGGATATGGGAGTTCTGACAGAGAGATGAAAAAGCAAGAAGTGAGCTATTCTCTTATTTTTATTATGGCAAAATACACAAAACATGACATTTACCATTTTAACCATTTTAAAGTGTATAATTCAGTGGCATTAAGTACATTCACAATGTTGTGCTATCCCCATATCTGGTTTCAGAAAATGTTCATCACCCCAAAAGAAACTCAGAACTCAGTAAGTGGTCACTTCCCACCGCTCCTTTCCTGCAGGCCCCAGAACTGCTTTCCGTCTGCAGGGAAACTTGTGTGTGAATGTTTATCCACAATAGCTGAAAGGGGTAGAACCATCCCAAATGTTCATCAGCAAATGAATGGACAGACCCAATATAGTACATCCATCAACGGGACATTACTCAACCACAAAAAGAACGAAGTACTACTGCTAACGGGCATGAGGTTTCTTCTTGGAGTGATGGAAATGTTCTAAAATTGATTGTAGTGACAGTTGTGCAACTGTTTGTGAATATACTAAAAACCCGTTCACTTTAAAGGGTTGAACTTCATGGTACATGCGTTAAACCTCAATAAAGCAGTTTAAAAAGGAACTAAAAGAGTGAAGTAGTGACATATACTACAACATGGATGAATACTGAAAATATTATTCTTTTGTCCTACTCCTGGGTAATCTATTTAGCACCATCCAGGGTGTCAGATACTCCAGCCATAAAACCCAGAGAAGCAACCCTGCTTCAGCATAAGTTTATTTTGAGAATTTGAATTGTTTTGTCAAAGCCCTTTAAAAATTTCTAAGAGCAGGCAGTCATTTAGGGATTAATGGGTATTGGGAAAAATAGATCATGAGTGTAGTCATTCCTTCCTTTTTAAATTTTTATGACTCATCTTTCCTTGCCACCTCGCCTCTCCTCTTTCTGTCCCTGCCCTCCTCGTCTTCTGTATACCAAGCCGGCTGGCTCTCCTTGCTTCGAACTTGCTTTGTGATATTTCCCCTTGCCTTGGCTCAAGTACACCTTGTATACCCAGTACCTGGCCCAGTGTCTGGTATACAGCAGATACTCAATAAATGTCAGTTGGATGGATGGAAGACCAATGAGTGAGCACATAAAGCCCGTGTTCTGCTGCTGGAAGTCACTGAACAGGTGGACATGGAAGCCAGTTCCATCTCTCAGCTGCACTTTCCCCAAACTCCAGACCCCTCCTCTGGAATGTCTGTCTTTGTTCATACTCTTACATTAGTTCTTACCTTAGTCCTCTTCATGTTTTTGTGCCACCTGGGAATAAAGACTTTATCCTCATTCGTCTTCATATTTCCTATAGCCCTCCATAACATTCATTTCACTGGATTACTTACAGAATCTGCAAAATAAAATAAAACTTTAAATAATCTTCCTTTTCAGGCCTAGAAAAAATACTCAATATCTCTGTGGAGCTCTCTGAGACACCCCCAGGCAAATCTATCCCTGTACTGGCCTCTCCACAGCACTTTATATTCTTCTAAGACAGCCAGAAAGTTTCCGTTTAATGTTGCCCTGGGTATTGTGAGGTCCTTTAAGGCAGGGATGCCTCAATATCTCTTTATTGATTGAATAAATAAATGAATGAATTGTACTAACACTAATTTTGCTTTAATGAAGATGGAACAGTCTCCATCAATGATAAAAGGATTTGATAATGAAACAAGTTATGGAAATAAGCTTTGAAGAAATGCCCTTTGCCTCATTTGGAAAATCAGAATTTTTAAAATGTAGTTTAGTAACCCTATTTTTATAAAAGTGATTTTAATTTCTTTTTACTTTTATCACAATTCCGTGTACACAGAGTTTAAGGAGTGAGATAGTTCTATGAGGTATGTTAGGAAAAATACCAGTTTTTCTCCAGATTTCCCTTCTCAGTAGCAAACACTTCTAATTCTTTCAGTGATTTTTAAATTTACCTTTGTATCTCTAAATTTCATGATTTCCTTGCTATTTCTGACTTTTGGTGTAGGTATGGTGTCTCCCTCTATGGAAGATTAAGACTGAGCTCTCTTTCCTCCTCCTTTCACCACACACACGAGGTACTTTTTACATTTTCTCATCCTCCCAATGTTGTGTTACAATTTTGATTACATCAGTATTCAGTGTCTGTATTGTTACAACGACATAAGTGTAAATGCTATATTCACAGCCCAGCCATGTATTGAGTAATTTTCAATTTTCCCGTCTATATGTTTTGTTTTCTCTGAAGAAAATAATTGTGTTTTCTTTTTTGTTTGCTTCCTTTTCTTTGTCATTTTCCATAATTCAACTCCAAGGCCAGTCATTTGTCTGAATTTCATGGTATGAGGAAATCAATAACCTGAACATGAGTCAGTGGCATGAGGAACAGCGCGAGGGGATGAACCACACACTGAAGACCTCAAACAGACCAGCTATTCTCTCATTCGTGTCTTGAAGAAATCTCCCTCAGAGCCCTCGGTGCTGAGCCTGTCTGGCCTGCTCGACGGCTTGCCAGGGCAGAGCTGTCATCCTGGGCCACCTCTCTTCATCCTCCTGCCGATTCCTTCCACCTCTCTTCAGTGTGACATCTGTCTCTTTTTTCCCATTGCTTCTTTTTTTCTGTGTTACTTCCTTATTTTGGGACTGTACAGCCTGCAGTTTTCAGAGAAAGGGTGCATGCATGCAACGTAAACTTTTTGAGACCTTGTGTGTCTGAAAATGTCTTTCTCCGCCTTTCGACTGGATCTGTAGTTTTGGCCAGGGTGGAAGTCTGGGTAGGAAATACTTTTCCTTCAGAAGTTTGATGGAATTGCTCCGTTGTAATCTTGCTTCGAGTGTAGCAGTTAAGATGTCTGAAGTCATTCTGATTCTTGATTCATTACATGTGATCTGTTTTCCTCTCGAAAGCCTTTTTCTCCCCCTCAGTGATGAGCAGACACTTGAGGATTTGCTTTTTTCTCAGTGATGTGAAATTTCACAGGGCCCGTCATCCACTATGTGAGACGTTCAGTGGATTCTTTACTTTGGGAAACTCGTGTGCTTCAATTCTCTGAAATTGCCTTGAACACTTTTGTTAATGATACCCGTTCACCCGTTGCTTGACTTTCACTTTCTGGACCTCTCGGATTAGTCCTCTTTCGCTCCCTTATACTTTTACTCCTGTTTTCCACCTCTTTCACTCTTTGCTTTACTTTTGCTTTATGCAGGATTTATGCAAGATTTCTTCTCTTCTGTGGAATAGGTATATATATATATATAATTTCTGCAAACAGATTTTTAATTTCTAACAGCTTAAGAGCTTTGTTCTTTTGTTTTCAGAATCCCTTTTTGAAGAGCATCCTGCTCTCCTTATATGATTACAATATTTTCTCTGATTTCTTTAAGAATATCAATTATAGTTGTAATTTTTTAAAAAATTTTTCGTCCCCTACTTAGTGTCTGCTTCCGACAAGCTCTTTGTCGGTTTGGTCTTATGTTTATCTGTCACATTAGTGGCTTTCCTCAGACGTCTAACAATCCCCATTGCTTTTTTGTGTGCAAGAGTGGGGTGGCAGAAGCACCGATGCATGGGGGAAGCTTGTCAAATGTCGTGCTTACTCTTGGTTGGTCTGGCCTGGCCATTTCTTGGGTGGATAGTTTCAATTTGAATATTCCCAAGGCATCATTCTTGTGTTAGTTGGAATCCAAAAGATGACTTCAGTCTTCTGCTATGTTTTTGGGGCCTGAGGAGGTCAGAGGATGGAAGGTCTCAGCCTCCACCCTTCTGGGCCTGCAGCTTTCCAGTCCCTGGATCCTCTGCAGAGACCAGAGCTCTAGTCTGCTGCCAGGGTGGGATGAGGTGGAGGTATTGGCTGTATGATGTGGGGGAGTGGACTGGTGCCGAACTTCTCTCCAGACTTTCAACTGTCCTTCCTATGTCAGTCTCTCCCTCCATCCCACTTCCAGAAATCCCCAGTGTCACCAATTCCCAAGCCTTTGGGGCATTTCGTGGTATAAATCACGTTTCTCTTCTGCTTTCCCCTCTACTGGCTCGGGATTCAACTGCTTTGAGTCTGATAAATCTTTTGCTAGTCACTCATCTGTTTGCTTTCCAGTTTCTAAAATTTGGTTATTCTTGTCTTCCTTCCTGTCCTCTACAGTTTTGCTTATTTGTGCATTATGGAAAATCCCTTTATTTTCATTTTAGTGAAGTTTCGAAGGGATCAAAGTAGATACAGGTGTTCGCATCACCATCTTTTTCAGAATGTAATTATTGCGTATTCCATAAAGTACCTAATACAATTCTATGGCAAAAATCTTTGCACGAATCTATATATGTATATAGATTTAAAGTTGACTGAGAAAGGATTGAGGTGGGTGTGACAAAATATAAACTGGCAAAGTAAAGAATTCTGATGTTGGAAGAAAAGCACACCAGTAGGAATGTCTGCAGAGTACATTTAAATTAACACTCATAGTTAATGTTTAATTAGTGTTTATTATGTACCATATATTCTTTTATGCATTCTACACTTATTAACTTATACAATCCCTCGAAAAGCTCTATGAAGTAAGTACTACTATTATTTCCATTTTGTAGATGAGGAAATTGAGGCACGGGTTAGTAAAGTAATTTGCCTAAGTTCATACAGTTATATTAAGTGGCAGAACTGAGGTTAGAAATGTGTCCAAGAAAAGAGAAGCAAGGATATGGATAAGTACTCACATTCACACAGTACATGATGCCAACATTTATGCTGAGGGTTTAATTCATTGCTTCTTTAAATTCTCATGACCACACACAGAATAAATCCTACTATACTGCCATTTTATAGATGAGGAAACTAAGGCTTGGAGGAGTAAACTTCCCCAATTACTCTTCCTAGGAAGAGATGCACCCAGACTTTGGATCCAGGTTTTATTTTATCTCTCATGTTTCATTGGCCAGAGCTGGATTTATACTTCTCCCTAAACCAATGACAGTCAAGGGGAATGTGACTCCAGTGACTGGCTCGGACCAATCAGGATTTGCTTGTGAGCCACAGGAAGTAGAGAGGGACGTCCAAACAAAACCAGGGGTAGGTTGACAAGGAAGAAGGGGAGATTTGACTATTGACCAGAAAAACAATATGGTTGGTCACAGTAATAAATAAAGATTCTTGCTGGGGGCAGTGGCTCATTCCTATAATCCTAGCATTTTGGGAGGCTGAGGCAGGAGAATCCCTTGAAGCCAGGAGTTCAAGACCAGCCTGAACAACATAGCAAGACCCTATCTCTACAAAAAACTAAAAAAAAATAAAAATTAGCTGAATGTGGTAGTATGTGCTTCTAGTCCCAGCCACTTGGGAGGCTGAGGTGAGAGGATTGCTTGAGCCCAGGAATGGAAGGCTGCAGGGAGCTGTGTTGCACCACTGCACTCGAGTCTGGGTGCCAGAGTAAGAACTTGTCTCAGAAATAAATAAATAAACAAACAAACAAATAAATAAATTGATAGGATTCTTCAAAGAATGAGGCCTACTGTTAGGACCATTATATTAATAGCTTATAACTAAAATTATAATCAAATAATTTCAGAAAAACCTGAGATGAGAATTCTCTGACTATACCTGGTTATATTTCAGAGCCATGTCAATATTTTACACAATTACAAAACCACATTAGACATTAAAAATTCCTGAATATCAAAACAAAATAAAATAAACAAATAAATCTAACTATTGAGCTGGTATTAAAATCTTACAGAAAGGAACTATGGCAAGTACCTTTTTTAAAACACAGAAACTTGACGTTCTGATAGTGAGATCTACCCAAAGGACAAAGAAGAACGGCCACAATGTTTCACATTATTTTTCGTAGTCATATCCTTGATGATAGTGTTTTCCGTTATCCTGAGACCACTGAGTGTGTGTTGTGGAATAAAGCAAATGAGAAATTCTGTTGGTGTTTCTGAGAGCAGGGGCTTTCAGTGTGGAAGAAATGGGGTAAAACATAAGATCTATGAAGTGAAAACTCTTTTAGTCCTGAATTTGAGATGGACGTAGTACAAACATATAAAGTATTTTATCTTAAAAATATTTCCTAGCCTCATACACTGAGAAAACCTAGGGACAATGACAAACACAGTAGCAATGAGCAACTATCATCCTTTGTGACATTCTGATTTTCTATAAAAAATTAAAAACACACATGGCATTTGACCTAGTAATCCCACAGCTGGTAATCTTCCATAGGAATATGTAAATTATTCTAAGCTCCATTTTCCAGGAAGATAAACCAGGGATTCTTGGCAAAATGAATGATTATGATTCCGTATATGTTATAGGTAATGTATAACTCAAAGCTGGTATATCTTTTTGTTTTTTTAAAAGCCAACTTTATTGAGGTATGATGGACATATAAAAAGCTGTACATATTTAATGTATACAACTTGACGAGTTTGGGGATAAATATACACCCACGAAACCATCCTCACCATCAAGGCTATAAATATATTGATCACCTCTCAAAGTTTCCTCCTGCTTTATTATTATCATTGCTGTATTTTTATAATGAGAACCCTTAACATAAAGTATAATCTCTTAGCAAATTTTAAGTACATAGTTCAGTACTGTCAGCTATAGGCACTATACTGTATAGAAGATTCCAGAATTTATCTTGTATAGATGAAAGTTTGTGCCCATTAACCATCACGTCCCCATTTCCCCCTTCCGCCTGTCCCTGGTAACCACTACTCTACTCTCTGTGTCTATAAATTTGACTATTTTATATCCAGTATATAAATGAGAATATACATATAGTATTTGTCTTTCTGTGCCTAACTTATTTCTCTTAGAATAATATCCTCCAGATCCATCCATGTAGTCACAAATGGCAGGATTTTCTTCTTTTTTAAGGCTGGATAATATTCCCTTGTATGTACGAACCACATTTTCCTTATCCATTTGTTCATCAATGGAAATTTAGGTTGTTTTCATATCTTGGCTATGCTTCAATAAACATGGGAAAGCAGGTATCTCTTTAAAATCCTGATTTAAGTTCCACAAATGGGATTGCTGGATCGTGGGTAGTTCTATTTTTGGTATTTTGAGAAACCTCTATACTGTTTTTCATAGTGGCTGTGCAAATTTATATTCTCACCCACAGTGTACCAGGGTTTCCTTTTCTCCACAGCTTCATCAAAACTTATCTTTTTTTTTTTTTTATAATAGTCAACCTAATAGTTGTGAGGTGATATCTCTTGTTGTTTGATTTGTGTTTCCCTGATGATTAGTGATGCTGAGCACTTATTTATATACTTGTTGGCTATTCGTATGTCTTCTTTTGAGAAATGTCTATTCAGGTTCTTTGCCCTTTTTTTGTTTTCGTACTATTGTTTTCTTACTATTACTTTTGTTTTCTTACTATTGAGTTGTTTGAGTTCCTTATATATTTTGGATATTAACCTTTTATCATATGTATGGTTTGCAAATATTTTTTCCCATTCTACAGATTTTCTTTTCATTTTGTGGATTGTTTCTTTAGTTCTACAGAAGCTCTTTTAGTTTGATATAAATTCACTTGCTTATTTTTGCTTTTGTTACCCGTGCTTTTGGTGTTATATCCAAAAATTCATTGCCAAGATGAATGTCAAGAAGTTTTCCCCTATTTTTTTCTTCTAGGAGTTTTATTTTTTCAGGTCTTACATTTAAATCTTTAATCCATTTTGAATTGACTTTTTGTGTATGATGTAACATGAGTCCAATTTCATTCTTTTGTACATGGATATCCAGTTTTCCCAATACCATTTATTGAAGAGGCTATCTTTTTTCTGTTTTATCTTGTTAGTACCCTGGTCAAAGATTAGTTTATTGTATATGTGTGGGTTTATTTCTGGGCTGGCTCTCAATTCTGTTTCTTTGGTTTATATGTCTGGTTTTATGCCAATACCATGCTGTTTTGATTACTATAGCTTTGCAATTGTTGGGAATCTGAAAGTGTAATGTCTCCAGCTTTTTTCTTTCTGCTCAAGATTGCTTTGGCTATTTGCGGTCTTTGGTTATTCCACATAAATTTTGAAATTTTTTTCCTACTTCTGTATAAAAGTGACATTGGATCTTTGATATGTATTGCATCGAATCTATATATCTCTATGGGTAGTATGGAAATTTAAACAATATTGATTCTTTCAGTGCATGAACATGGGGTATCTTTCCATTCATTTATATCTTCTTCAATTTCTTTTCTTGGTGTTTTATAGTTTTCAGCATACAGATCCTTCACCTCCTTGATTAAATTTATTACTAAGTATTTTGTCCTTTTTAAAATGCCTTATAAAAGGGATTGTTTTCTTAATTTCTTTTCTGGATAGTTGTTGTTAGTGTATAGAAACATAGCTGATTTTGTATGTTGACTTTGTATCCTACAACTTTATTAAATTTGTTTATTAGTTCAGATAGTTTTTTGGTGGAGTCTTTAGGGTTTTCTAAATAAAAGATCATGTCATCTGCAAATGAAGACAATTTTACTTCTTTCTTCCTGATTTTGATGTCTTTTATTTCTTTTCTTGCCTAATTGCTCTGGTTAGGACTTCTAGTGCTATATTCAATAGAAACAGTGAGTGTGGAGACCCTTGTCTTGTTCTTGATCTTAGAGAAAAAGTTTTCAGTTTTTCACCATTGAGAGTGATATTTGCTATGGGCTTGTCTTATTTTTATTTATTTATTTATTTTTATTTCAGCATATTATGGGGGTACAGATGTTTAGGTTACGTATGTTGCCCTTGCCCCTCTCTAAGTCCGAGCTTCAAGTGTGTCCATCCCCCAGATGGTGCACATTGCACTCTTTGTGTATGCATATACCAGTCCCCTCCTCCCCTCCCCCCTGCCCAACATCCAATAAATGTTATTCTTATATGTGCACTTATGTGTTGATCAGTTAATAACAATTTGATGGTTATATGGGCTTGTTTTATATGGCTTTTATTATGTTAAGGGACATTCTTTGTATACAAAATTTGTTAACAGTTTTTTTTTTTTTTTTAAATCATGCAAGGATGTTGAATTTTGTCAAATGCCAAAACTGGTATATCTTGTTCTAAGGGTAAAATAGCAATTATAGACTATGAGGAATGGGCCCAACAAGTCTGTGGTGAAAGATGTGACAGTTTAAACATTATAAAGGGCAATAAGCACAGTGGATTAAGACATATTAAATATGTTTAAATCCATAAATTCATATTGATATTTTGAAATTATTAGTTATCTTTCAAGGATATGAGGAATCTCATTCATTATTTTGAAAAGAGGTAAGCAAAGGGAAATATTAAAGCATTTCTCCTCTCTTATACAAACTGCTCCTCAGAGTAAGCAAGTTGTTGAAGAGAGACCTTTTTTTAATAGAAGTATTTCAGGTAATGAATCAAGAAGAAATTATATCATTAAACTATAACAGTTTTGCCACCACTAATAAATTAATGTAACTAGGCAATGATGGCTGCTAAGATCATAAAAAGAGATAGCAGCAGATGTGTGCCTTCTGGGGAAATACACAAATTTACCTGTATGGTACTCCTGACAAAAATTCCATCTTGTGAGAAACCAACAATTTGTTTTTATCAAAAAATAAATTGCAGAGACAGAGACGGAGGGAGAGGGAAGGAGAGAGGAGGGAAACATGCAGATTAAAGGATTCTTAAGGGACATGTTCTACTGAAATGTTTGAGTCTTATTTGGATCCTAATTCATATAAAAACTATTAAAAAAGAAAAAGACTGCATTTAGGAGGAAACTCAAAATTTGAATACTTGTTGGATATTAATTTTTAGATTGTTTAAGAATATTATGGTTGTACTAAAAATTCATCATTTATAAGTACATCTTAAATATGAATAAAATGGCATGATGTCTAAATATAGTTCAAAATAATTGAGTAGGGAGGGTGACATGCAAAAAATATTGTCTTTTAGTTGATTATTGTTAGGGTGGTTGATGGGTACATAGCGGTTCATTATACAAGTCTCTCTACTTTTGTATATGTTTGAAATTTTCTATAATAAAAAGTTGAAAACTTCGTAAGAAATATATGAATTTCTATGACATATTTTCAAAATGAAAAGAAAAACTTGTAAAAAAACCCCCATGTAATATTATTATTTTTCACTAAAAACATCACCTTCAACTCACTCTCTATATATTCCCATAGAGAATATATGGACATGGCAGCATGAAAGTTTATATCCGAGGGAGTCACTACAGGTTAACTCCATAGGGTGAGATGGTAGCTGGTAGGGACTGCACTGAAGATGATTATTTTTGCATTTCTACCTCTTTATAATATACTATTTTGTTTACAACAATCGTATAATACTGATACATGATGAAATATACATAATGAAAATATGTACATATTTTCATATTTTATATATTTTTACATATTTTACATTCTCATATATTTTATATATTCCATTACGTATTTTAATACATAATGAAAAATATCAAATAAAGAAATTTTTAAGAATAAAAAGTGTACATGTATAATGCACATAACTCTTATTTTTTAAATTAAAAATGTATGTATTTATTGAACTATTCATTGCTTTTGTTGAATTTAAAAAACCCTTAATTTCTTTGAATGTTATTTTCCAAAACAATGAAACATCAGCAAACTGAATTTTCAGAAAGAATTAAAAAGAAAGACACAAACTTATATATATTTTGAAGCTACACTGTGGAAAAGAAAACAGAAAAATAAGACAAAAAGTTCCAAGTAACAGTCAACAATCGATTTATCAATATGTGCTCAGTGTCACTGATTCTGAAATCTCTTCCCTTTGAAAAGTCACTCTAATAAATACAAAAGATACCATTTTCTCTTGTTTATCCACTCAGTTGATAGAACTCTGATTAGGAAATTTTCCCTTTTCTTCCTTTTCTTTTATCACCAAACAGCCTGAAAATTATAATAGAGCAATGTGTACTGAAGGATGGGGCTGTCCCATCACCCTGAAATTATTTCTATTTCATTTTTTTAAAACTTCTCCTTACAAAAGAAGAATAGAAGGACCTAAATTTCTGTCTTAGCACTAAATGCATCTCAGTGCTGTGGAAACATTTCATTTTCTAGTGATTTCAAGGTCTGTATATTCCCTGCTGTTTGTAGTCTTTATTTAAAAAAGAGAAAGAAAAAAAACAGAAGAAAGGAAAGAAAGGAAGAAACCCTACATGACAAGAACATTAACCCCCAAGGGTGGTTCATTTCAATTTTGAAGCCTTTCTTTACTAATGCAGGAATACTATGTCAATGTCTTAATAGGGGAAATAAAGCAGTTTATACGCCTCAGAGCACGTGTGCTCAAACCAGAAAATCAGCGTGAAGGGGGAAAGGCCAGCCCTGTCTTGGACCAATGGAAGCCACATAGAACGAGGCCTCTTCTGGTGAGGACCAGATGGCACAATTTGCAAAGGCCAGATTTAATGTTGTCATATTAAGACTGGAAGGAAAACATCTTTGAAGAAATATTTGTTTTATACTCCTCCTACCTCAATCTTGAATTCATCTCATACATATGCTAGAAATAATTCTACCCAAACTCGATTTAATTCTATTTTTATAATGTTGAAATAACCTTGCACTGTAAATTGAAAAGACATTTTGGTAACCTACAGTGATTTTTGCTGTCATGAGCACTGCTATATTAGGCATACTATTTCAATTTTGACTATCACAGATTACATTTATATATAAATTAATAAATTATACAACAGAATATATCAACAACTTAGTACCTTTGCATTTTGATAAACATAAAGGTAAATGGAAAACTGAGAGTCATTAATTTGTGTGAGTTTTAAAATATTCTATAAGTAATATTTAATGATATAGAATTTTATTTTTTTATTTTTATTATTTTTTTGAAATTTCAGAATTTTACGGGGGTACAAAAGTTTTGGTTACATGAATTGCTTTTGTACCATTTGAGTCAAAGTTGTAAGTGTGCCCATCCCCCAGATAGTGTGCATTGTACCCATTAGGTGTGAATTTACCCATCTCCCCCTCTCCCCTCCTACCTAGACTTTTCACAAATCCATTTTTTGCTTTATATTTTTTAGGCTTTGAGGTTCTTAGACATAACTTGACAGAACAGAACAAAACAAAACCGTGAAAATAAAATGGAGACATTTTGCCAAATATTTTAAAGTGTATATTTCCTATAACATTACTTTTTTTCTCCATTTTCTTTTTTTATTACTAAATTTGCCTGAATGAAAGGGCCCAAAATGTTAGAGATATCTCACTTAGGCTCAGACTTTTTGTGAATTTCCCCTTGTGGGCCATAATTATAGGACTCACTAAGTAATGACAATCTCTTGAAAATGGCAACCTATATATCCTTAGATTGACAAATGATCTTCAATGGTCAAGTTTAAACACAATTTTGAAATCAATTTTATCTATTAATGAAAATCAACATAAATCTATTAGCCAGAATTCTTTTGTTTGCAAGTGACAAACACAAAAAACAAACTGACATTAGTATAAAAAGAATATTTTTTTTGCTTCTCATAACTAGGATGTTTAGAGGTTCAACCGACTTTACATATCGCTAATTTAGAGACTGCATCTTTCCTTCATTTTTTTTTTCTATCTTTTTGCTGTGTGTGTTGGTTTTAAATTTAAATGGACTTTCCCCAGTGGGGGCAGAAAAGTGCTATCAGTAACTCTGGGCTCATGTCTTACAACTTTAGCAATCTCAGGAGAAAGCCTCTTTGCCCACATTTTCAGCAATTTATTTTAATTGCATAATTTGGGACATATGACCATCCATAAATCAACCTCCATGTCCAGAATAATGGCATATTCTACTTGGCTAAATGTGAGACACATGTACTTATCCCTGAAGCTAGGATGTAGCCTTGGTGCCATCTGAGCCATAAACACTGAGGGCAGAGGAGACATTGCATTAGTGAGTTTGATGGTCAATGTATATTACGATTGGTCAAGAATACTAGTTTAAAAAACAAAGAAGAGTGTACTAGGATCCGGAAGACCTGAGTCTTTGTTTATTGGCTGATAGTCTTTAGGTAACTAGAGCTCAAGTTCCCACTGGGTTGGTAATTGCTCTCGTACCTTAACCCTTCAAGCCTGGGAATGGTAGAGGCTTACTTCTGATTGCTCAGCTTGGGGTCCATCATCATCTCTTGTTGGTTTCCTCTAATGTTGCTCACAATTTTGCAATTAGTTTCTTAAAGTCTATTCAAACACTTTTTTTTGAGTACACCATATAGTTTGTGTTGGGACCCTGACTGATACATTTCTGGACACATTTCTAACTGCATTTTGGATATACCTGGATGTCAAAGGCATATCAAATTCAGTGTTTGGAAAATTGAGTTTATAATCTCAAGTCAATTCATGAGTATTTCTTCTCTTTATTAGGTGTGGCACCATCCATCAATGATTTAAGCTTAAGACCTTAATGACATCTTCGAATGTTCATTCTCCTTTACCTTCACATACAATTGGCTAACAAATATTGTCAATTTTATCTGTTAATCATCTTAAAAATGTACTCCCCCCACTATGCCCAAATGCTTAAATGGCCCCACTGTGACTTCAGTTTCGACCATACTATCTTCCATGCTATCACAAATCTAACCATGTTCCTCCTCCTTTATAACATGTTTTAGTGACTCTAAGTCACCTACAAACTAAGTCTGAGATCCTTCTTAATGTTCTCAAGACTTTTCATGGTAGGGCTTGTCATACATTTCTAGGTCTGTACAACACCTCATTCCTTTTCATGTTCTGACATCTTAACACATACTCTTTTCCTTGCAGAAATGCTCTTTTGCTTTCTCTTCTTAAGAGATGCTGACTTGCTCTTTAAACTTTATTTTATATTTTATAATACTTTCTCTGGGAAGCATTATCAATGCCCCACTGGCCACTTGTTTTCCACTCCAAAAATACTTTGTATACACATTTCGAGAGCACTAGGTCATTGCAATGTGGCTAATAGTTATTAATGTCTGTTCCCCAACTTGATTACAGATACATTGAGAGCAGGTGTTGTGTCTTCTCTATATTGTAGCACTAGTGTCTAACATAGAACTTGGTAGATAATGGTCTCTTAAAAAATCAGGCACATTAAGAGAATGAAAAGAGAAATCACAGATTGAAAGAAAATATTTGCAAGCCACATATCTGATAAAGGACTTGTGTCAAAAATATACAAAGAAATATTAAAGCTCAACAATAAGAAAACAACCTGATGAAGAAATGGGAGTCAGATTTGAACAGACACCTCACCAAAGAAGATATACAGATGACAAATAAGCATATAAAAAGATGCTGAACATCACATGTCATCAGGAAATGCAAATTAAAACAATAATGAGATACCAGAACACACATCTATTACAATGGCTAAAATTCAAAGCACTGACAACACCAAACGCTGGTGAGGATGTAAAGCAACAGGAACTCTCATTCATTGTTGGTTCAGTCATTTGGAAGACAGTTTGGCAGTTTCTTACAAAGCTTAACTTTGTCATACCACACAATCCAGCAATAGCACTCTTAGGTATTTATCCAAATGTGTTGAAAACATATGTCCACATAAAAACATGCACACAGATGTTTATAACAGTATTATTCATGATTGCCCAAAACTGGAAGCAACCAGGATATCTTTCAGTAGATGAATGTATAAATAAACTCTGGTACATTCATACAGTGGAATATTATTTAGCAATAAAAATAAATGAGCTACTAAACCATGAAAAGAAATGCATACTGCAAGTGAAAAAAGCCAATCTGTAAAGGCTGCATACTGTGTGATTCTAACTATATAACATTCTAGAAAAGGAAAAATTATGGAGCCAGCAAAAAGATCAGTGACTGCTAGAGTTAGCAGGTAGGTAAAGAGGGATGAATAGCTTGGCAAGACTATTCTGTGTGATGCTGTAATTGTGGATACATGTCATTATGCATTTGTCAAATCCCATAGAACTTAAATAGCACAAAGAATGAAACTTAATGTAAACTATGGACTTTAAGTAAGAATAATGTGTCAATATTTGTTCATTTGTAAAAAACATACCACACTAATGCAAGATGTTAATAATAGGGGACACCATGTAGGGCAAAGTGGAAACTCTATACTCTCTGCTCGATTTTTCTGTCTTAAAAATAGTCTATTAATATAAAAATTTTAAAAATAAAGAAAATAATTGAAATCAATAAAGGATACCTTCTCTGCCTATCTCATCTCCCAGATTTATTGTGAGTCTGAACTGAGATCACACATGCAAATTATTTTTCGAAAGATAAAATGCTGCTTCATGTAATTTGGAAGTGCTATTTAAGTAGCTGAATTGCTAAAATAGAACAATATCGATGAGGATATTTGATGCCAAACCAACTCCTGAAAGATGCTGAGAAGTATCTTATCAGAACACAAAAATGATAAAGAAGAGAATGCAATGGCTGCAAAATAAATAAATAAACTTAAATGGTATAGTATAAGACCTGTACGAAATACACTATTTAGATAAACAATGAGAAAATAAAAGTAGTCTACATCTGAGAACCGTTTCTAAAAGCTAATAATGCATTTGATGTATTTGATGGTTAACATTATAGCTGAATAAAGGTAATTAAGATTAGTACAAAGTTACAGAGTATCTTTGGGTTAAGAACTATGATTTTTAGTGGAATACTAAATTATGACTGTATAATAAACAAAGCCATGTGAGCTGTTGCAAAATTCAACCAGATATAATTTTTAGTTATTTGTATGGACAGTGTGATTGAAAGATAAGGGAAAGTGCATGATTCCATCAATTCAAAGATCTTTTGATTTAAGTGAGAAAGACTTTGAGAACTGACTGTGACCTGGGTCTGATGTCAGCAATTCATCATGATGTGGCTAGAACAGGTCCTGAAAGCACAAATTCATTCTATGAGCAGGTGGCTCACAAGGCCAAGGCACCTGCTCCTTCTTCATTGCCATCTTTCAATCTAGACCCATTCCTCAAGGGATGTTCCCTAAGGCCAGTTGGCTAGTCACGCAGGACATGCTGGAAATAGTCTACTGTAGCATTATGGTCTCCTTCCTGGGTCTGAAGGATATTGAGGAAGAAAAATCCTTCAAGTAATGAGCACAGGAATGTTGCATCTGCTTATCCATTCGTCTGGGAAGAGATTTTTCTTTTATTTTGAAACTCCACTGATTCTTGGGTAGTGATTAATGATTTGGTCAAATGATGAGGGGCTTGGGAGAGAACACAATTGGAACTGAAGAAAAGAAAGTGTGGTGTAGAGAAGTGTGGTTGATCTCTTAAAATGGAGAAACATTTGTGTTCCAAATTAATATTCAACACAAAACCTCCTTGTAGAAGACGTTCTTGACAATCTTGTGCACAAAATGACCTGGTTTGTGGGTGTCAGTCAGCCTATTATAATGGCTACACTGAGGCTTGTTCAATGGGCTCATGAACAAGGTGGCTGTGGTGGCAGGGATGGGGGCTTAAAACTTGAATTCCTCCTCACCAAGGCCGATCAAGCTATTGCTATTTTTCAATGCACAATCCATCAAATATCAAGGCTGGGCCCCCAGTGGGGCATCATATCCTGCCAGAAGTGGATTATGTTAGACACTTTCTGTTTGGAGGAGTTATATTTGCTGGAGTAAACTCTTATTTTCGATACGCACTTGCCTTCCCTGCTTGCCAAACTTCTGACATTATTCACTGTTCCCGTAATCTCAATTAACATTGATTCTGAACAGGGAATATATTTTACAGCAAAGGAACATGGAACGGGTGGAGGAGGGGATTTATAAAATCGTAAAGTATCAGCTATGTTCTCATGACTATTTGCAGAAATGAAAATGTATTATCATATTTTCTCTTTGGTTTGGTATCCATACATACATATACACATACATGTGTGTATTTCTCTTTTTCCATTTCCTTTCTATTTTATATGAGGTGGATGTGAGGTGGTTCACCTGGTAACTATGGCTTACAGGATGTTGAGATGGGATAGTATAACTGGAATAAACTGGATATGAGTAGAGATTTGAAAGATTTTTTTTTCATGTTCAGCTTTAGGGTTTTTTTTTCCTTAAAGAGCAAGTTGTTCCCTCCTAGAGCTGAAAAGAATAAATTAAGTAATTCAGTCCATGGAAGCAAATGTGAATAGTTAATATATCTTTTGTAGATATGTTTTATGTACAGCCATGTAAACTAGACATTTTCTGTATGCTCCTGTTTTTCCATTTTGAAATCAATTTCAACTCAGGCTTGTTAATAGACAATAAGTATTTACAAAGTTATGTTTTCATTGAATTAGAATACAAATTATAGTTCACAATGAAAGTGCCTTTAGCTTGAGTTTAATATTTGTGTCGCTGGGTTTTTTTATTTTGTTTATATTTTTCTTCTGAGATATTTATTGCACAAGGGCCTGATCTCATAATTGAGGGAAATTGCAGAACAATGGTCCTCACAATCACTCACATTAAAGCTATGGTTTTTGTTGGTTTTGCCAAATAACTGAATGCTTAGGTCTGTCAGGATTGCCCAACAGTGCTGAATAAATATTTGAGGCATAAACAGTACGATATCTGTAGGGAGTACTTTGCCTTTTTTTCCAAGTCATGTGCCACTTTTGGAAAGTCACTGTGCTTTATATTTTGCCTGGAAGACAGTTATTCTAGTCTTTATAAATGCTAATTTAGTGAATGGAAAGCACATTGCATATATTATCTAACAATTGATAATTATATTTGCTAATTGTGAATAATAGGACACATAAACGGTAATGAATTTTAACATCTCAAATACAATGGCTAATATTGATGATTCTTTTTTGCCCTCTTCAACTTATTTTTTTCATGTGTTCTTTCCCTTTGCAGAAGTGTACTTTTTAGCTATGTAATCTGGATTGTGCGTCGAATTAACAGAATTTTTAACCTATGGTTAAGATAGGCTTTTAGATGACACTCTCGCTTAGTGAACATTAAATAACCGTTACAAAGTTATCATTGATTACTATTTTTCTTTTTAAACTTCTATTTAATAATTGTATGAACTATATTTTAAAAATAGAATTAATGCATACTTATAAGAAATAGAAATTCCAATTGTATATGAAGGAATGTATGCTCAAAGGGAAAAGTTTCCTTACCTGAATTCCTCTCTCTCTCCCAAGAGGTAAACATACTATACTTTCTTGTATATCCTCCCAGAGATTTATATGTATTAAGAATATATATACAGGATTTCTGCTTCTGGCAATAGCAAATTAGGTAGCTTAGACAAATCCTCTCTCTCCAAACGATCACAGAAGCTGGACCAATTTTGAAAATTCTCTTTGAAGGCATTGAAGAGCTAGCAAGATGGTAAGGGATCATGCAGGACCCTAGAGAAGAGGGATTTCGGAGTGTTGAACTCGGCATTTGGGGCCACTTTAATCCCTAAAGGTGCCATCAGTTCTGAAAGTGTACTTCAATAGATACTTGGGCCAGAGGGACAAAAATTGGAGTTCAGGTCTACCAAGGAAAGAAAACTTGGTAACTCCCTCAAGCTTTGGGATCCAAAGTGACTACGTTCTAGGAGTAACCATAAATTAGAAATAGATCAGCCCTCACGGGAAGAAGACACAGCTTTGAATTATCCTAATTTTTCATTGAATTAAGGTGATCTGAAATTACTAGACTCTAGCATACCTATCTGCTTGAAGCAAATAATTATTTCAGGAGGAAGATTACTTTTTCCAGAGCCTCATATTATCACTATAATTTTTCATATATAATCTTCAGCATTCAAAAAAGAAAGGCAAACAAGCAGATATGATCATGTTACTAGAAACCAAGAGAAAAGAACAGATAATAGAAATCAATTTAGAGGGTATCTAGATAATGTAGATACCAGAAACTAAATTTAAAAAATTTATGTTTTTTATGTTCAAGAAACTAAATGATAGTTCCCATAGACTTGGGAATTATAAAAAAGAAATTTTAGAAGTAAAAAATACAATAAATAAAATCTCAAGAATGAAATGTATACATTTAACAAAAGATTAAACAAAGCTGAAAGGAGAATAGGTGAACTGGAAGATAGAGCAGAAGAAAATATCCAAATATTTACATTATAAAAAATAAGAATGAGAAATACAGAAAAGAGGAGAAGAGACATTGGAATATGTTGACTATGTCTGACTCTAGAAGGGGCAGAAACAATTTTTGAAAAGATAATTGCTTTGAGCTTTTCCCCCCAAATTATATGACAAATATATATAAATCTCTTAAAATTTTTTTACAGCAATGGGTTTAGACTTTAAACACTGTTTTTCCCCCTAATTTTATTTTACTTAGCAATATGTTTTGGGCCTCTTTCCATATGAACTGTAATACAAAACTTCCTCATTTTCATGACTGCCCTTTATTTGATTGTAAGTTAGAATTGGTTCTTTCAATTCTAAGAGGAGATGAGAAAATAAATAAAGCTTGTTGTATACATTTTACTTAAAATTAAGAGCACTATCAAATTCAAAACTCTGAAACATAATTTTGCGAAGGGACCTTTTTTTTATTCTGCACACAGAGAAATCTGGGTTAAGGATTTATATCAGAACACAGAGAGGACCCAAATGGTCTTTCTCCACAGGTTCTGTTAAAACATAATTAGGGCAGGGTAAGCCCTAGGATTTTATTTTTTAATCTCTGTTTTTTCTTTTTGGGTCATATTTGCCTGCTTCTTCCTATCCACAAGCTAAGAAGTAGACCTTATTTTCATTGACCATGAAGATTTTGGAATTTTATAATGAAAGAAACTTAGCAGTCCTCTTAAAAAAATAGAACAATGAAGTCCAAAAGGGGAAATGTCTTGATTGGGATCACGGAGTGAGTCAGTGATGAAGCTGGGGCTAGAGTCTAGGTGCTCTGCTCCTTTAACCTAGTCCTCACGTGCATTCACCTGATTCCCAATCTTTTTGTACTTCATCACAACAGAAGCACGTTTTAATAATGTTTATATATCATTCAACTAAAGAATCTAATTCATCCTACTCTGTTAGTTGGGGATATAGGATCAATAAGATAATTCTACAGAGTGCTAAATTGAGAATTTAAAAAATTATGATAAGCTTGTAAATGTAGTGCTTACAGGGCATGTCTATTCACCTACAGAAGCCAACATATCAATGATAATGCTGTCATTAAATTGCATTAGATTAACTTTGCTATACATTTTATTTCATGATGTCAGTAAATTCAATACATACTAAAAGTATAACTCTAAAATAATGAATCTGATTTTTAACATACAGATTAATATCTAACATTATATTTATTTTGATTTTATTTTTGTGCCATTTGTTTATATTCTGTAGTCATGCATCTGCTTGGGAGGAAATGTAGCATAAAAATTAAGAACCTGAGTTTTGGAATTCTATGGTTGTGGTTCACATCTTGACTGACTTCCCTTACTAGTTGTATAAGTATATGTAAGTCTTATAACTTCTCTAAGCTTCTTATGCTGAGGTGGTGATTTCTATCTTACCAATATCCATTTTTATTTTCATTCTTACAGAATCATCATTTTGTCTGAGACAGCAAGACATCCAGACAAAACAACACATTTTCCAGCTTCCCTGGTAGCTAGGTGAAGAGGCAATGTGAATAAGAAAGTAAAATAAGAAAGTGAATTTATCTAAAAGAGGAATCTTCTGTCCTTCCTGATTAGAGTATGATCTTGATGGCTGGAACTTCAGCAGCCATTATGAACCATGAGGAGACCTTGAGTGTAGTAGCCCTTGGATAAGGATGATGAAATAGTAAGATAGAAGAATCTTGGTCCGTGATAACTTGTGAAGCCACTTCACTCGCACAGAATTGTGTAGTACAAAATTTCTTTTATATGCAAGAATAAACATTTGTATGTTTAAGCCACTCTAATTGGTTTTCTAACTAATTTCCAGCCAAATTAATTACTAATTGGCATAGACACCCCATCTCTAAGGTGCTTATAATTGTAGTATATTGTAGGGTTGTAGTGAAGATCAAATGAAAGGATGCATAAAGTACTTAGCATGAATTTCGTAGCTAGAGGATCCCAGATTCTAATCCCAATTCACCCACTGAATTGGGTGGTAACAAGAGATTGTAAATAAGATACTTCATTTCTAAAAATATATTGTGTTAATATATTTTTAAATTATTTTTTAAAATTGACATATAATTATACATATCTATGGGGCACGATACTTTCTTTAAACTCACTTTCCTCATCAATTAAATGGAAATTAGAGCAGAGCTATGTTGAGAATTAGGAAATTAAATTTTTGCTACAGTATCTGGCAAAAAAGGTAATTGCTTAATAAATGCTTAATGGGATTATTATTATTATTCTTTCAGTTAGGATGCTTTTTGCTTCGAGGGAAACCAGTTTGTTAAAGGCTGGCTTACTGCAAAAATAGGTCTCCTTTTTCTTCATGTTCAGAGGAAGAAAGAGAAAAACTGTCCTGATCAGGAAATGGAAATCACTGTTAGTCTAACTGGGCTACAGTGATATATAAACTCCTCACCCAGTAATAGTTTCCACGGTAATTCCATGTGTACTGACTGATTGCCTTAGATTATCAAGGATCTACCCAGGGATCTAGGAATGGGGTTAATTTAGCTTTGTTTTAGTCAGTAGGAAAAAGGGGAAAACAAAACTGGGAGTTTTAGGCAGAGTAAGAGGGTTGGAAATCAGCAGTTTTACTATGTGGCAGGCACACGGTAGGTGCTCAACAATCATCCTGTCTCCGCCATTCACCAAATCCTGATTAGCTTTATTATTTGCCAGAGTGTGTTTTCAATGGTCTTGTCTTTCTTGAAACTATTCTTGAAGAATTTTTGATATTAAAAATCTTACATGGTCTCTGAAGGCAATCCATTGATTCATTTGTTCATTAATCAATTAATTTGTATTTCAGCATTTAGGGAATAATGAACACCTAATATGCACAAACTAATAGCTATAAAATTATTTCAAAATATACCATTCGAATACATGTATAGTTTTTGTGAAATTTTTTATTTTTTTATTTCAGCATATTACAGGGGTACAAATGTTTAAGTTACATATATTGCCTTTGTCCTGCCTGAGTCAGAGCTTTAAGCCATGTATAGTTTCTTAACAAGGTTACATTGATGAGATTGGATTCATGTGGATATGTAGAATGCATTCAGTATCATTCATATTATTTTATTGTCACTTCTCATTAATGGGTATCATTTTCTAACTAAAAACAATTTTTAATTATTGTTAGTTTAAAATATTCGAAATAAATGTAATGTAGTAAGGGAAATTAGCCTCATTTAAAATAGATTAATATTTTAAAAGGAATCCTTATTTATGTGATAAATGCATTTTATGAAATTTATTATCTTATTTTTCACAAATAAGGACTCTGTGTGGGTCCCAAATTCTCAAAACCTCAATAGTAATAGAGGTGTTTTTGGGCTCCAGAAGGAAACATAGGCCTTCACATCACTATGAAATAGGAATTGACAAAGAAAGGAAAAGAGAAAAATGTCTTATTTTATTAAGGTACTTCTAATAGATGTCAATAAAACAGTCTTCTTGCTCTCATTTTTACTAGGATTTAAGGAAGTCACATTGATTTGGCAATCTTTGACCTTATCATGCATACATATTTTAAATATCAGCCCTTCTTGATGACTTATTCATTTTCTGGGCTATGCCCCATTTTAGAGGTCAAAATTATATCTGCGAAATAAATGTTGTAATCCAACGTGGGGTGTGTGCTTTAAAAGCACTTCTGACCTGTATTAATGAAATTAATTCTGGTGACTCTGAAGAACAGCTAAAAGAATGGAAAAGTTGAAAAATATCAAATAATACTTCATACTAATTTATCAATGAATAAGTGGATGTTTTGTGTGTACACACAGCCAGTCACCAATGTGGCAGTTTGAAACACACCCACCCACCATGAATGCTTTGTTGTGGGCTTTCATCACTGGAAATCCTGGGTCAGGAAAGTAATGAAACACAATGAGAACAACCAAGCTGCTACCCAACCTGTACATCCGTATTACTGAACTTCAAAGCTTGTTATAGATGTTAGAGTACTTGGTCATCCCATCTCTATATAGTAGGGATGTAATTCCCAGCCAGAAACTGAGGAAAGGAGATTAAGTGATTTGTACGGACCTCAGGGAGCCAAGTTAAGTCCCTGTTATTCTCCAGTAGGAAAATAATGTTCTTTACATGCTTTCATCTAAAGTGATTTAGGACTTTATTGAAATCATACACATTCTGACATGTAAAAATCTAACTGCCAATCAAAGCTGATCTTGACCTGGTAAGCTTAAATACTTGCAACATAAATCATTTCTATTGTTATTGTTTTAAGTTTTGAAAGATTTCCTGGATGCTTCTTTACTTAAAGAAATCTAGGAGGTTATTTTTATTTACTTGGATGTAGATACATTTTAATGGGGAGAACTGTAAATTTCATTTTCGCTGATCGCGTGTGGGTGTATGTGCATGTGTATTCATACTTTCATTGTATATTATTGTAGAAGATAAAAACAAAATGTGGTAAGAAAACAAGAAGTTAGTGTTAGGTATGCAGTAGGCTTTTCCTTCAATGTTATATCCACCGTGTGTACTGGAACTCTTTTGGAAAGAGTTATAGTAGATTAGTTTCCCAACTTTATTGATTAGTGAATTACTTTCACAGTGATGTATAATCTCACAGTCCTCCTTTATGAATTTTTATAATTATTTCATCATTTTTGTGAAGCAATTTATTAATAAATTATTTCAGGTAAAAATAAAATCAGTGTATTATTAAAATTATATTTATAAAGTTTATTTAATATATTTAATAATATTCACAAAATGTGGTAAATTTAAAAATTTCCCCATTTATCCAGTGACCCATGCTATTTAATTTAATTTAAATATAGAAGAAAAAGAATGATTTGTTAACAAATGTAATATGAAACTCAGTGACTTAACATATATTAAAAAGTAGACTGAAGTATAATTGACATATCCAAGTATCAAAAAAGACAAATACTGTTCTTATGCCACACTTGAAATTCTTGTACACTTAAAAAATCAATTAATTTATTTTTATATGTTTAAAATTTGTAAATTATAAAAATTTGTAAGAAATTTAAAAATTTGTCATATTTCATAAATTTAAAACATTTATAAAAGTTTTAAAAAAATTAGTATATGAGTGTGGGATTTGCAAGCACCTATCCACAGTTTACATTTTCTTGGTGTCAATCATAATCCCAAAAGACACTTTCCTAAATGACATAATCCCAAATGTTAAAATCCCCAAAGAAGAAAATCACTAAAGTCTAAAATCCTTAATGTATACAATTCTGTAAATAATAACCCGGAAATATTATTAATAAAATGCCAAATGTTGAAATTCTGAAACCCGAATTCTGGGGAAGGGATTAATGTGTTTTCGGTTATACATGGGATGGTTGCATTGTATTAGTCGTGTCATGTTAGGCAGAACTCTTACCTTGTTGTTGGCTATTTGGAAATTAAGTATGATTTAAGGAGATGCATATGGGTGCCAAGTTGACAAGAGAGGTGGACTTACTTTTAGGTGTCAATTTGTCTTGCTTAAGGAATACCTAGAAACCTGGCACAGTATTATTTTGGGTGTGTCTGAGAGGATGTTTCCAGAGGAGATCAGTGTGTGAGTCTGAGTGGACCAGGTGGGGAACATCTGCCCTCACTGTTGGTGGACCCCATCCAGTCTTCTGGGCGCCTGGAGAGAACATATACAGAAGGTGAATTGTTCGCTCTCTGGGAGCTGGGACAGACTTTCCTTCCACTACGTAGAACATCAGAACTCCAGCCTTGGACTTGAACTTTCCAGCCTTTGGACTCCAGGACTTATACCAATGGCCTCCTGGGTCCTGAGGCTTTCAGTCTTGGACTGAGAGTTATACCATCAGCTTCCCTGGTTCTGAGGCCTTTGGACTTGGACTGGTCCAGGCTACTGGCATCTTGGAGTGTCCAGCTTGCAGATGGCCTGTTGTGGGACTTCTCAGCCACCATAATTGCGTGAACCAATTCTAATAAATCCCTTCTCATATATCTATATTGTATGGTTCTGTATCTCTGGAAAACCTTGATTAATACAGATTTGGTATTGGGGAAGATGAATATCATTCTTTCTTACTGTATTCCCTTTAACACAATGTAGGAAATCTGTGAAATTGTTCCCTCACAAAAAAGCTGTGGTAAGTCAAGTGTACGAGGCTACTTAACAGTGAAAGATAAAGTTTAAAAGCTAATTATTATTGCCACAAAGCTTAATTGCAATGGTTGAGCAATAAATAGACTTTCAAATGGACAGCATATACTTCCGAAATTTGTAGACGACAACCACTCTCCTAGTACAGGTGCAGAGAGTGTTTTAAAGATCATAGAAGTGAAAACACAGGTGAAAAACAAAAGAAATCTCTTTTGCCAAATTATTCAATTGTGTATGACTTCTGCCTACTCACACATAGTACCAATCCACTATGCTATGTATTTCACCTTCACTTTATTTTCGATATTGGAAGTATAAATTAAGTGAAGACTTTTAGAGAATTCTAATTCTTTTCATGAATTTTTTTTTTGCAAATTTGCCTCCATGAAAGTGCATTATCACAATGTTAACCTTGTGCGTAAGCATTGTACATACACATAAATATGTTGAAACTTTCTCAGTAAATGAAGAGATGTTCTTTTTGTACATCTGCATTTGTGAAAGATAAAGTTTCTCAAGATCTTTGCTCTTTGGGTGACTGCATATGCAGTAGTGACTCATCCTGGTTTTTGATTTATCTCAACAAAACTTAGCCTGTCCATCAGGGTATTCCAGATGACCGCAGTTGTAAAGCTGTGTGCACACAATTAGCAACCATAGTAATAGGCATTTATACATTTCACTTTTGACCTATTTATGAATACAATTCATCTGCTCATGACTGTTATACCTGTGCACGTGAGTGTTTATACTTGCAAATATATGTATGTTATTATTGCCTATTTTATTGTATAAAGTGGCCTGTGAAGTGTTCTGTCATGTTTTTGTATGTTTCTCAAATAAATCTCCTTTTAAAAATGTAAATATATGTCTTCTAAAGAATTTTTAAAAATTATTTCTTCCAGAATTGTATTTATGGGATTTTGATCTTTCAGGATTATGATTTTCAGGATTTTAGACATTGGAGATTTTAATCTTTTGGGATTTCCAACATTGGAATTATGGCCCAAATCCATATTGGCCATATATATCATGTTTATTTACAATAAATGTAAAGTCAATTTATGTGTTAGTCACTATATTTGCTCTTTATGATTCCAGTTCTGAATGACTTAGAGACAACTTGGCATAAAAGATCTGATTTACAGGTCTGATGAATAATATATTGGGGTCATTGTGAAGAATTTTTATCATGTTTATGGTCTTTGTTAATGTGCTGCATTTGACCATGTATTCCTTACACTTCTTATATTTATTCAATGGTCCATTATGGGTATACATTGCAAAATAGATACCACTAATCAAATCAATTAATATCTTCATAATGATCTAAAAAACTCAGTTGTAGCCAATGACATAATGATGGATGGCAAATTGAAAGAGAGACAGAAGCATAAACAGGTTTCCAATTCTCCCTCACTAATTCACTACATATTCTCACTCAATATGTTCTGGATACTCTTAAATTGTTCTTCTTAAAGGTATAAATTATTTAAATTTTTAAATGTCATTTTTATCTTTAAGAATATAAATCTCCTTGAATTCTTCCAAATTCCAGTGTTTCCCAAGTCATCATTTAGAGTGTACATGTAAGTCTTGGGAAGGTCATTAAATGTTCTGATGTTACGTTGGTTATCCAATATTTGGACTATTTTAAAAACAAAAACAAAAGAAAATAACAGAGACAAAAGAACACATACACACAAAGGAACATGAAAAGTGACACGGGAAAAGAAAAAGCTAAAAAAATTAGATAAAGGACAGTGAACAAATCTTATTTTGCAACACTTTCTCTGTTCATCCTTTGTTCTCCATCCACAGGTACATTTCAGAGCCTTGAACGTCACCTGCTTCTCCCTCCAACCACTGGTCCTCTCTGCCCAGGCTCCTCCTTGCTCTTGCTGTTGACTTCAAGGTCACACTGATGCATCCTTTAGCTCTCAGCCCATGTTATCAGAGAAGCTGTTTTTAAACTTTTAATCCCCCACCCAGGATAGGCTACATCAGCCACCCTCCCTGTAACATATCATGTGCTTTTTGTCCAGAGCACTTATCTGCATTGTTAATATTCATTATATTTATGGGATTATTTAATGTCATTCTCTACCCTATATTGTATATTGTAAATTCCAAGAGGAGAGAAAGAATACCTGTTTATGCTAAACACTATATTCTTTTTTTTTTTTTGAGACAGAGTCTTGCTTTTGTTGCCCGGGCTAGAGTGAGTGCTGTGGCGTCAGCCTGGCTCACAGCAACCTCAAACTCCTGGGCTCAAGCAATCCTTCTGCCTTAGCCTCCCGAGTAGCTGGGACTACAGGCATGCACCACCATGCCCGGCTAATTTTTTCTATATAATTTCAGTTGTCTGATTAATTTCTTTCCATTTTTAGTAGAGATGGGGTCTCGCTCTTGCTCAGGCTGGTTTCGAACTCCTGAGCTCAAACAATCCGCCCGCCTCGGCCTCCCAGAGTGCTAGGATTACAGGCGTGAGCCACCGCACTATATTCTTGAGGCTCAATGTCATCTCTAGCATATCATAGGCACTTAAATAAATATACATTGAAGGAAGAAGAAAGAAAAAAGGAAAGAAGGAAGGAAAAAAGGAGAAAACAGTGAGATATAACAAGAGGGGATAGTGAGAAAAATGTTAGATTTATCAGATTCAGCAAATGTTTATTTGATGTCTATTATGTGGAAATTGGGATGGAAATAGGGATAGGCCAACATTTGTGGATGTAGGATTCCAGGACAAGAGAAACAGAGATTAAGTTGATCATGTAACTGCCCACTCAGCATTTCCACTTGGGTGTCTCAAAGGCATCTCGAATTTAACATAAACCAAATGAGTGTATGATCTGGTCCTTACCTTCTATTCCCACCCCAATTTATTTATTTTTCTTCCTTTCTCTTTTTCTCTCTCTCTTTTTTTTTTTTTTTACTATCACAGTAAATATTACCACCTCATCCAAGCATCCAAGCACAGACCACTCTTTTTGAGAAATCAATAGTAAAACAGTGATGTGAGATAGGGCAGTATCTTAATGGAAATATGCGACCAAGGGTGGTTTTAGAGGAATAATATTGCCACTTGGAAATAGTGGCCTTTTTTCTTGAACTTTTACAATAAGATAATCAGTTAAAACCAAAAGTAGTAACTGTGGTGTCAAGTGCGGAATGTTCAGTAGAAGTTGATTCAGACGTGTGTTGGGCTATTTGATACAATATGTATTTGTTCATATGTTTACTCATTCAGAAACATTGCTTCAGAATCTGTGTTCGAAGTGCCAAATTGAGATGGTATCAGAGATACAGCAATAGGTTAGAACCTGGTCCTTAGCCTTAAGGGAATTATAAAGTATGAGGGGAGATAGCAAATACACACAAAATTGTGGATCTTGAGATGTAAGTCCCATAAGAGGTGTATCAAAAGTGACTTGATACCTAAAGTCAGCAATAATGTAGTGTACACTTAAAAATTTGTTGAGAAGGTAAATCTCATGTTAAGTCTTCTTACTGTAATTAAATAAAATAAAGAAAGAAGAAATGGATAGGTTTATAAGCTGTATTCAAAGAATAAAAAAAGGAGTGATTTGATAGTGATTTGGTCACTCATTTATTATTTAAGAAATACAGGGCACCCACTGTGGGCAAGTGGTAGGGGGATTCCCAGGCCTCAGCACGGCTGGGTCAGGGTCTATCTGGGGCTGACTCCGTGCTGACTCTTGGCTCTCTGTGCCTGTGAAGATGAGTTCCGTGGCTCCATAGAAGCACAGACAGTGAAGGTGTAGCACATGAGCTTAACAAGCGCTTGTATTGACCAAATCTGGAGTAATTCAAGCATCAAAATCAATAATAGGGGGTAAAGGATCATAACACATCCTATTAAAATTAATCTATTATAATACTTAAATAAAAAAAGATGGAGGTGTCAGGGATAAAAAAATTCTGCAGAAAAAAATCCTAGCTAGTAAAATGTGAACTAGAATTAGAAAATCGTTTTACCATCACCCGTGTATTAATTGATACAAGCAAGGATTAGCAACTGATGCTAAAACTGCTTATTAATTACAGGGAAATAAATATACCTTTAAATGGCAGAGACGACAGAAACTACATTAACCAAGCGATCAAATTTAGCAGCCCCACTGTGGAACAAATTAATTTATATGCCTCCTGCTGTGATGGAGGGGGAAACATGCGATATCACCAATGCTGTGTTCCTGCCCACACTGATTAATCTGAATCTAATCATGAGGAAATGATCAGACAAGCCCGAATTGTGGAAGACTTTACAAGAAAGCTATACTGGACCCTTCAAAACGCAACTGTTAGTGCCAAGAAAGGCAAATCAAATTGGAGAAATCTGCTTAGATTCTTGAGAGATACAGATTCAGAGGTTCTTCAGAGTATTTAGGGGTAAAGTGTGATGATATCTGCAACTTCCTTTCAAGTGGCTTAGCATCTATCATCTATTGAACATAAAAACAAACAAATGTACCACAGTGTTAACAATTGGCGAGTCTAGATAAAAGGTATATGGAATTTTCATTGCCCTATTCTTTCAACTTTTCTTTAGGTCAAAAATTTGTCAAAATAAAATATTGGGGTGGTGGGGAAAGAAATAGAAGTATTCTTGGTAGAAAGGGACAATGTATAGTTAATGTTTTAAAAACAAGCAAAAGCTAGACTTTGAAATAGTAAGTCCTGTATTTAAATCTTGATTTAAATTTAAAGTTACCACTCAAGTAACCATCCAAATTACTACAGCAGTTTCATACTAAACGAGGAATACAAAGCAAACATATAATCAAATGAGACGTATTTTATTCTCCTTTTATATCCCTTTTATATCAGGATTTTGGAGACAAGGGTAAATGGGCTGGAATCCTGGAAATTCGGGGATTTGATCAGAGCCTTTTTTTTTTTTTATTTTTGCCCAAGAGTACATGAAAATAAACACCAATGTCAAGCAGTTTCAGTTTTCATTTTAATCATAGTTTTCAGATTTTCAAAATCTATATTATTTAGGAATTTGCATTAAGTATATTAATTATGTTTGTTTTAGTTGAAAGCGACAGAAAACCATCTGGAAGCAGCTTACATAGGAAGGGGAATTTATTGGAGGGAAGAGTTGAAGAGCTAAACCACAAGAAGGGTAAAGATATCACTGGGTCTTATGAGCTACTGGAACTAGGGACGTGAATGCTGATGGTGTCTTTCATAAGTATCATCTTGTTACTTCTTTACTAGTTTTATTCTAGTGGCTGATCATGTTCCTTATTGGGGCAGGGAACATGCTGATTAAAATCTAGGGAATTTCTTATTGTGCAGCTTCTACCCCTAGAGACAGACCAACTCTCTACTTTGGATTCCGTGCAAAAGGCCTGAAGAAGGACTCTGATTGGGCATTTTTGTGCCAGGTGACTACTTCTGGACCAATCAACTGTGACCTTGTATTAGAGGGGGCTGGGTGGATGTACAACATCATGGCCGCCCTTTCTCAGACCCACATGTTTGGAGTTGGGGAAGGAGCAGTTTCTAACGGGGAGTGCTGGCCAGGCAGTGGTGTCAATGTCTGCAATATCAGAGTTTTAAGCTTATTCTAATTTGGATCACCAAGAAATACAGGATAAAATTCAAATTTTTACAAAATAAGTACATTATTAATGTGTACCTTTTGGGAATCTGAAGAACTCGCTGAATTTCCAGAGAAAGATGTAAAAACCAAGGACATCGAGTTAACATAAAACCTAAGCAAAATAATCAGTGTTTCATAAGTGAGGTATTGTATGAATGCTTCTAGGGTGGAGTGAGTAGGGAGTATAGTCTAATTATGCAACTGGGTTTGAACATTTAGAGTGAAAATACACTGTGACGTCATTATGACTAAGAAAATTGCAAGTCACATGTAGTGAAGGGTTAAGAGAGGTTAAACAGAGGAGTTACCACTTAATTGTGTCCCTTTAACGACCAGCTAACTCAAGTTCAGAGCCACAGTATTTGTTTTGAACTATACTTGACTCCTACAAATGAATTATCTTTAACTCCTGTATGCCTGGAATTTTATCAAAATCTCTGGGAATTCTTTTCATATTATAGGCATTCTTAAGCAGTGAACACATTCACAACAAACAAGTAAAAATAGACTTTCCATCTGAAGTTTCCCATACTTTAAAAAGTTTAGCATTCCCTCACCTCCCTCATCCCCCAGAGGATAAGAAGCAGCAGCAAAAGAATCACACTTCATAATGTTACAGATAGCGTACACGACTTTCACAAAGAAATTAAGGGTGATTGTCCAATTATGAGGGAGTGGAGCTGTGGGTAGCAAAAGGATCCACATTTGTTCAGTCTAAGTAGAAGATGTTTAATGGATAAGATTCACTTGGCATGGAGGGTTGCAGTCTGTCTGGTTACAGAATTGCATGCCAGGCACTTGGGTGTACTAGGGTGACTGTGCTGTTTTAAATGACTCTTAACAAAGTGAATAGATTCAATGTTATTATCTCCAGTTCAGCTCACATTGAGAGAATAAGGGGGTAAAGAGTAAGAGAAAAGAAGAAAGATGTCTGAAAGGCATGCATCAGGAAGCTGCTTTCACACTCTATGGCTTCAGATCATCAAATATTATATGCAAGAAATGGCAATAATTGAGCAGAGGCCTAGGTGGCTGTGAAGGCGATGCATTTCTGTCTACAGGTGACAGTTGATGTCGCTCTGTAAAAGGAAGCTGCAAGAATTCGGTGTACTTACAGACTTCTTGTTGATCTTGCATCTAGGGCCAGAAAGATGGCAAGCATATATTCCTGCAGAAATTAGAATTTAAAAAATATATTGCCTCGTTTGCAGAGAAATAAGAGTAAATATTAAAAGAAATTGGAACTTGTTACTTTTTGGCCTGGTAACTTATGCGGTATTTACAAAACCTACTATATTTTTAATTTAAAAAAGAAAAAAGAAAAAGTGTCTTGGTCAAGTTTTTAGACACTCTCAACCTTAGATTTTACAGGTGTGTGAAAACACCTAAATATCTGAAATTGTAGGTGATATAGTTGATATCTAATTCATATTAATGTGAATTAGATACAATATAGGCATTTGATTCAATAATAGGTGTTTTTATAACATATATAAATCCTAGTGGAATCTCTAACAATTTGATGTTATGTGGAAAATTCACAAAGCCAGTCTTAGCTGACACAGCCTGGGAATGGAAAAGCTGGGGACAGTTAACTCTCAGGGACCACCAGTGCTCGATCTGTATGCGATATTTGTTACTTGGTGTTTTTGTTCAAGTTGGCCACAAAATTCTGTTTTTTGATTTATTTCCCTCAGTGAAATGGTGAGACCAACTGCTAATGTGGGGTAACATTTCCACATTGCAAAAGAGAAAAGAAAGAGATTTCAAAATAATGTCATATGGAATATACAATTCCAAAGGAAAGTACTAAATGATATTTTTTATAGCAAAAGTGATAGTCAATGAATTTTGTGTTTCACTTTTTTCCCTCTCAAACCCATTTCTAAAAAGAACAAAAGTGCTTTCTGGATCTAAATGACACTGTAGGATACATTTGAAAATACTGATTCTTCTCCTTTGCAGTCTTGGTCAGCTTCTCATAGTTTAGAAGAAGTTAAGAAAGAAGTGTTAGATTCCATAAAGTTTAACAGCATGAGCTTCCATTTATTAAAAAAAAAATTCAACTAGTAACATTTACACAGCCTGATAAGGTTTATTTTAAAATTTAATATAAGTACAACAATTTTATGAGCAAGCCGATTTCTACATAATATAGTTAATATTCATAAGGTAGTGAAGTTATGTTAGATCTAGAAAACATGCTTGACTATTTGCATAATTTTAATATTCCCGCTAGGTTTCTTCCTTTTTCTTATCCTTTGAGAAAAAGAACAAAAAGATGGAAAACAATTTTTCCCCCATGGCTTCAAAATTTCCAAATATGTTAAATCTCTTTTTAAGATGTTACTGATGTTGGTTGCAAACATCTATAAGACTTGGAATTTTCTTACACTAATGAAAACTTGGCAAGTCAGCAAGTTTTGAGATTCTCTGTCAAAGGATTTATACTCAATGAGAGTGTTGTGCCCATTTTATAATTGTTTTAATTATTTCATTTTTAAACATCTAATTTCAAGTTTCTTCTATATCATGCATTTTTGGCAGAGCGTTACTGAGGCTGGTGTCACTGAGGATCCCCTGTTACTTGCACATTATTCATTGAGACTCTAGTGTTCAGACAGTCCTTAATAACTCTTGCAGAGCAATGAAAACCATTGTTGTACTGAAACACTTTGGCTTTCATATCTCTGATGGGGAAAATAAAAGCTCCATCCTGCCTTTAATTAGCATTTGGCCCTATAGAGGAGTACTATAAAAATACTTATTTTATTGTATCATATAAAATTTGTGCCACATTTGTGAATGCAAGCACAGTGGCCTGCTTTTAGTAGGTGCACGGAAATAAAATACAACTTCGTAAGTCTGTATCAGTGAACATGTGGAAAGCTCTACAAAGATAAATTGAGAACTGGCTCGACCAATATAAACAGACTAAAAAAAAAATCAAGTGGACCACATATGTAGTTATAGTTAAGAAAAAAAGGAGTATTGAAAGTATAATTTTTTGCATTAACTCTCCACCTTTCCACTGTGAAATATTCAATAGCCTGATTTCTTCAGATTTGTGGTGAATAGGTACGAGCTAACAAACTACTGTACATGCTACCTAATTTTGAAATAAAGGTTTTGCTAGAAAGAAAGGATAGCCATAGGATACCACTCTCAGCAATAAAGAGAAAATAATCAGTGGAGCAACCAATTGGCTGAAAGGAGGAAATAGGGAGTGAATAATTATCAGTTCGTAATCGCTGTGACCATTACCCTCCTCTCTAGTCTCCTCTTGAGCGAGGCTTCTGCACCTGGCACTTCAGTGCACTTGCAGCTGGGAGGGGACGCAGAAGGCCAGGCCATAATAGCCTGCTTCCCGGCCCTCCAAGCAGGTCGCCATCTCAATGGCTGCAGATGTTTGTGAAGAATGATCGCTTCTGGGTACCCTCCTTCAGTGGTAATCCCAGAGTCCTTGTCGCAGCCGGCAGCTTGAGCTCTTGCACATAAAGGCCAGGCCTGAATTAAGGGTCTTGAGAAAGCTTTGATAGGCCCGGCCTTAGATGTTCTAAGCAGATTGTGAAAATAATTTACAACAAAGGGCCAGGTTAATTTAAAAAGTTTTGTTGTTGTTGTTGTTGTTGTTGTTTTACGTTGCATTCATATCCTGTTGCTCCTACTGAGTTTCTATAAACTGATAAGTTTGTCTGATGTAGTTTTTTGACTTTTAAACACATACGCGTAAGCTAGCTAGGGTACAACTGGTTTTTATTAAACTATTAAAAGGGAATACTTAAAGGGGGTTTAAAATCAGGTGTATTCAATAAAACTCTATTTGAGTTGGCACAGAGGCAGTTGCATGTGTTTTCTAGTTGGGCTGGTACTGGAAGTTTATCACTCATATTACCTATGGTTAAATGTTATTTTGCTTCAATAAAACTTCCATTTATAATTTCTGTCAACTATCATTAGGGTATATTCATGGTTGATGAATTAACTTGATGTTAAGAGGCAAGTAATACATTCATTAGGTTTACTGTATTTTAATAGTGATTTATGCTTTTTAATTAGCCCTGAATCTCAGAAGGGAAGAGAGTTCAAAGAGAGCTCCTTAGGGCAGCATAAGTGCTCCATTTAAACTAATAGATTAAACATGTTTATTACCATTATCGATATTGTCCAACTGAGAAAAGAAATAATCCTTAACAAAAAAGGCAGTTAACATACTATCAGAAAGGCCAAATTATTGTTCTTTCTTTATGATTCTAACTGAAAGGAAATGTTTTCTTCATCTTTCAAGAAATGTTTTTGAAATTTTGGCTTAAGTTGGAATCATTGACCCTTTTTTGTCCACCTTTCTATGCAATCTGTCTTCCTCTGGGAAAACACTCGTCCTCCTTCCTGGAATTTGTTAGCACTATTTGGATTGGCCAAAAGGTGTTGCCCAAGAGACAAACTGGGCTATGTAAGACGTTAGATCCAAAGAATGGGATCATAGTTTCATCAACACACACGTTCCATGTCCTGTACTGACAAAACAGCAAACACTGTGAGCTGTCTTCTTGACATAGCTCAGATAGTTTTTTATTCAACATAATATGGATTCTGTCTGGGGTATACAAGCTCACTTCCTAGAGAGACTTCCTAGCTGAATAGGATATCTGAGACCTACTGGAAATTCTGTGCAGTAAATACTATTTTTAAAAGTCAACTACTCCCTCGTCCTGCATTTTTTTGAGACACTGTAGCTATGATGTTCTCTTCTGTTACCCAGTGACAGTATGGTGGCAATGCAGCATCAGACACACACTCCTCATGTCCATTTCTGAAATAATGAAATTAAACTAGAACTCAAAGTTGTGTTCATTATTTGGAAAAGATTGTTATGAAGTTTTAATTAGAAGTTATGTCCACAGAGAGATTTATGGCTGTAAATTTCCCCGTGCACATGTTTTCCATTATAAAGGCAGTGAACCAACAACTTTTATGTGGTTCCCATCGCCCACTTCTCACTCCGCCTCCTATAAAATTGAAATCATATTAGAGGTCACTCAGGTTTTGGGGGGAAAAAAGTGGACATTTATAGATTTTCTCGAAACAGGAATCCTTCTGTTTAAGAAATAAGCCAGAAATACCATAGAAAAAGATTAGCTCTATTATCATTTGTCATGTAAGTGTGGGAAAATAGAAACTATCCTAAACTAAGGTTTGTTCTGACAGTTATATTTTTGGGATTATTTTTGAAATAGTGCTTTCCATGAAGAATATCTTGTTTTTTTTTTTTGAGACAGAGTCTCACTCTGTTGCCCTGGCTAGAGTGAGTGCCGTGGCGTCAGCCTGGCTCACAGCAACCTCAAACTCCTGGGCTCAAGCGATCCTCCTGCCTCAGCCTCCCGAGTAGCTGGGACTACAGGCACGTGCCATCATGCCCGGCTAATTTTTTCTATATATTTTTAGTTGTCCAGATAATTTCTTTCTATTGTTTTTTTTTTTAGTAGAGACAGGGTCTCGCTCTTGCTCAGGCTGGTCTTGAACTCCTGAGCTCAAACAATCCACCTGCCTCGGCCTTCCAGAGTGCTAGGATTACAGGCGTGAGCCACCGTGCCCGGCCTTTTTTTTTTTTTTTTTTTGAGACAGGGTCTGACTCTGTCTCCAGGGCTAGAGTGCAGTGGCATCATCAGTATGAAGAATATCTTGATTTACTGAGGGCTGGGGTGGTGGTCACAGACTGAGTAAGGCACCCCACTCATTTCACCATCATGTTATATATTATTACATCTGAGATCTGGATGGAAGCACAGCCTTCCCCCTCCATAACACACACACACACACACACACACACACACACACACACACACCAGTTGGATTTCTGCATTATAATGTAGCTTATGTTCTGAAATAACTCCTGTTTTCCCTTGGTGAAAATTAAGAATATTATGTATGGTTAAGTAATCTTCACATTAGAAGATGTAATTCTGAAGTCTTCCTTAGTTCCCTGGAGGGGTATTTAAATCTATCATCTTCAAACCAGAAGGAAAGGGATAGGTAGAAATGATACTTGAAACTTTTTGAGCAGAAGGACCTTTTTAACATCAACAATATCATAATTTTTATACTTTCACTAGTCATTGAGAAAATAAATCTTGCAAAAATTACTATGAATAAATTCAGTAGTACTTTTCAATAAATTGATAATTATAATACTATCTACATGCATTTGAAGAGTAACAGAAAAGCAGTTTGCAATATATTTTTTATTCAGTCTAAAAACCTGTTGAATCTATTGATTCAATCACACCCTGACTTGGCCCCTCAAAGGTTAGTGACCCATAGTATTGAAAATATTGTTTTAAAACTAAATAATGCATGGTCCACTTTAAAACAACAATAAACAATAACAACAATACTTTCATCAGGCCCTTGAGATATGCCTGTGAAATTCTTGACCCTTATAGAAGAAATATCATCTGAAAAAATTAAAATCAATTTTATAAAAATTTCTCAAAATTTTGCATTAACACTGCCAATGTTATTTATAAGATCATCATAGTGCTGAAAATGCAATATTTAAAAGTATTGGGTAAACTTACAGGCTCTTGAAAATACGTCTGAAGACCCTCCAGGTTAAAAAATACCATCCAGATTGAATACTAGTCATAGAGCATGACAATCATTTTGCTCTGAAAATGGATGTGAATTTAGGCTATTTCTCAGACTAGAAACAAGAATCTATTGAAACATCCTGTGGGGTCTTAAGACTCTTTGATAGAGTGGATGGGTTAAGGAAAATGATTATGGACTGAGTACCTACAGTGTGCTGGGGAATGTTGTAGGTGACTTGTGTTCTACTGATCTTTTTATTTTTTATTTTTTTGAGAGAGTCTCACTCTCTTGCCTGGGGCGAGTGCCATGGCGTCAGCCTAGCTCACAGCAACCTCAAACTCCTGGGCTCAAGCAATCCTACTGTCTCAGCCTCCCGAGTAGCTGGGACCATAGGCACGAGCCACCATGCCCGGCTAATTTTTTCTACATATATTTTTAGCTGTCCTATTAATTTCTTTCCATTTTTTGGTAGAGACGGGGTCTCGCTCTTGCTCAGGCTGGTTTCGAACTCCTGAGCTCAAACAATCCGCCCGCCTCGGCCTCCCAGAGTGCTAGGATTACAGGCGTGAGCCACCGCGCCCGGCCTCTCTACTGATCCTTTTAAAATAGCCCTACAATGTAGTTGTAACTCTCCCCCAAATGCAGCCAAAGAAGGGCAGTGGAAAAGAACTGCAGAGGAGGCTACATGCTGGACAAATAAACTCCTGGGAGGAAGCTTTCACCATCTGGACCAAACGGCAACTGGGAAGCCTTGGCCTAGACATTACCTCAGAATAATAGGTGAAGAATCCCAGCGCCATGGAAGGGTGGACCCAGCCTTAGCAACCGCATAGCTATTATGCTGCAGACAAACAACACAGGACAGAGATAACTGGGCCAAAGGAAAGGCTTTCTGAGAGAACAGTGGCCAAGTAGAGTTATAGGAAGAGGGGAAGAAACAGCTGCTAGTCCTCTGAAGACCAGGAAGAGAATATTTCAGATTTCCATAGGAAAGGACCAGTAATCCCGGGTAAGAACTGAAAATGCATGTCTGGCAAATATTTGGAATTCAGTAAGTTTTTTTTTTTAAAGGATGAACGGTTGTTCTAGTAACTATTGCTACATTATAATAACCTCCTTGAAATTTAGTGCCACAAAATAGTCATTTTATTATGCCCATGGATTGCGAGGATTGGGAATTTGGACAAGACACAGTGGGGCTGGCTTGTCAAAGCCTGGATGACTCAAAGGGAAGAGTCTGGAATCGTCTGGACATGCCTTCACTTACATGCTTGGAAAAGGCTGTTTTCTGGCACCTCACCACGGGCTGTCCACCGGAACACTCCACCTGGCTTCTTCGTGTGGCCTCTCCGAGGGAGCTACCTTGGGCTGCCTCACAGCATGGTTTCTGAGAGCAAGCGACCCAGCTCCTGAGGTCACCTTTTATAACCTAGCTGTAGGTACTCAGTCGCCTTTTATGACCTAGCTCCTAAGGTCGCATGGCATCGCTTTCACAGGCGTCACAAATTCAAGAGGAGAGAAGGTAGACCACACCTGGGTGAAGTACCAGAATCACTTTGTAAAAAGAGCTCATTGGACAGGAAGTATTGTTGCAGCCATTGTTAGAGAATAACAATCTGCCACAAAGATAGTAGTTCCAGGTGCTGGGGACAGGGAGGGAGGAGTGAGATAGAAGTCTCTTAAGTTGGTTTGAAAAGGTCTGAAGCACAGGGGAAGAATCTTTGGAGCAAGGGAAAAAAGTACCTTCTTTTTCCAAGTTCTCACTGCTGGTCTTACCACTGACGTGAGTCCTGCTATGCTTGGGGCTGGAGATGAGTCCAAACAGCTTAGTCTGGAATCCAGGATCAAGTGACAGGAGTTTCTAGCTGAGAGGGGTTCCTGGGTCTCAGCTAACAAATGAAGTTTCGGAAATTAGAGAACAGGGGCAATGACGAAGCCAACTTATTAAGAATCTAGAACCTTGTCATTTTCTCTTATTTATAACAATGATAAGAGGCACTAATCTCATAAAAAGTAGTATGTTTAATTTTGGGGACAGCAAAGAAATGCGAGGCTGGAGAGATTGTTCTCTTCAATTTTTCCTTAATTAATTAATTCAACAAATATTTGAGTGCCTACTACGTGCCAGTCAGGGGGAGGGAAGGACCTCAAGAAAAAATGCAGCTGGTGGCTCAGCTGCAAGGTGAAGGACAGCAGGTGAGTCCTGGGAGATCAAGGAGCGGAGGAAGAGAGCTCCAGCCTCTTAGAAGGAAAGAACCCTGGGGGTTCAACTAGCAGGAGGCCTAACACCTACCTTATTTATATAGTCCGGTCAAAATGACTAGCCATTATCTGGGCATGGTGATGAGCACCTCTAGTTCCAGCTACTCAGGAGGCTGAGGCAGGAGGATCACTGGAGCCCACAAGTTTGAGGTTGCTGTGAGCTAGGATGACACCACTGCACTCTAGCCCAGTGCAACAGCGAGAGAGTGAGACATCCCTGTCTCCAAAAAAAAAAAGATGACCAGCCAAGGCTCACAGAAAGGCAAGATAGGCTAGATTCCCACTTGGCTGAAGCTCTTTTGGCTAGAACTAAGATTAGTTCCACTGCAAACATTTGAAATCAAATCCTGTGATTCAGATTAAAATATCCTCTCATGGCCCTTTGGCCCTCATTTTTTCTCTATGCTTTAAAGTGTCTCTTTAAAATTTTATTTTCAACTATTTTACTCAAAAGCCTCAACATTTTTTTTTTTAAATTTTTGTCTTTTTGCCCGTACTTTTAAATACGTTATCGTTGGTATAAACATCACAGCGTGGACACGTTCAGACAATGCTCAGTTTTTCCTTGGCTGATTACCCAATGAATGAGTGATCTAAGCATTTTCTTTTTCTTCCTGACTATGTCTTCCTTTCAGCTCTTTTACTACTTATTAGTGCACTGTGGGAAGAGGCGTGCAGAAGCCAAAACAAAACTCAAAACACTTTGCTACTTACAACCGGTTCCACTAAGATGGTCAGAGAATGGACAAGATTGTAGATACTGGTGAAAATTATTTCCCCCCATTGACCTAAAGACTTCAGTTATCCATGTGACCTTGTTCTAGCTCTCCACACAAACAAACAAGACGCTTTTATAATAGGTATATACTTGCAAATCATGGCTTTTACATAGGATTTCTCATTTAAACACTCTAACTCCTTCCAGGCTCTCTTCAGCTGGGACTTGGGACATCATTTTGTCAGTCAGATGCTCAGATACTCTTTTCAACTTCTTTTCAAGTTCGATGCGAGGCAAAGCCTCTATTTCCACGGTTTCTGCTCTTTTCTCTTAGGTAATATTGTTGAGGCACTGACTGGCATCTTGCTGATTGTGGCAATAGTGGTGTAGTTCTGGAGTTTCCCAGTCTTGCGGGTGTCTTCTTGATCATAGAACACAGCTTCTCCCTTTGTAGCATAATTCTGAACAATGTCTGTCTAAATAGAACTATGTTTCTTTGGCTTTTTCAACAATTCTATAAGCCGTTTAATACTTATTAATCAATCTTTCAGTGAATCTTTAATAAACTAGCTAGAGAAGATTCTGTTCTCTGAAACAGACCCCTGTCTGAAACAGGTAGGAAGTTGGGCTGGCCAAGGTAGGGAAATAAACATCCTGTGTTGTCTTGGCTATGCAATAATATTAAGACAGGATTACACCTGATATTCAGAAAACTGATTTAATGCTAGTTTTCTGGGAACTGTCAGCCTACACACTAATCTACAGAGGTTTGCGGTCCTTTAGAATCTGCTATGGCAGCCAGGCGAGGTGGCTCACGCTCGTAATCCTAGCACTCTGGGAGGTGAAGAGGGAGGATCGCTTGAAGTCAGGAGTTCAAGACCCGCCTGGGCAAAATTGAGACCCTGTCTCTCATAAAAAAATAGAAAAAATTAGCCGCCAACCAAAAATAGAAACAACAACAACAAAAAAACTAGCCGGATGTGGTGGTGCGTGCCTATAGTCCCAGCTACTTGGGAGGCTGAGGCAGGAGGCTCGCTTGAGCCCAGGAGTTTGAGGTTGCTGTGAGCTAGGCTGATGCCATGGCACTCTAGCCTGGGCAACAGAGCAAGACTCTGTTTCACACACACACACACACACACACACACACACACACACACACACACACAAAATAGAATCTGTGATGGGATTGACTCCAAGGATCTGTTCTACTTCAAAGTAAAAGAAACCTGACTCGTTTTCAGATAACAATGTAGCCCACATTTCTCAGCCTTCCTTGAAGCTGGGCATGGACATGTCACTAAGTCCCACACAATGAAATGTAAGTGGAAGTTATTTTGTGTGTCATCTGGGAAATAATTTTAAAAAGATAACTTTCTTACAGCTACCTGAAGAGTAGGTAGAACCAGCAGGATATGCTAACAGATTTACTGTAGGATGTGAGAAAGCGAAGAACTAAGAAATACTCCGTGGATTTTGTTTGGAGCTACTAGAGGGATAGATGTGTTTATCAACTGAAATGGGGAAGGCTGTGGGTGGAGGTTTGGGGGGAACATCAGGTGTCCAGTTCTGGACATGGTGAGTTGGAAATATATATTTGAGATCCAGATTTCAGATAGTAAGTAGGAAATTTGATATACAAACCTGGAGTTCAGGAGAGAGGTCTGGGCTGGAGAAATAATTTTGAGAGTCTCTAAAGCTAAGCAATCAAATGAGGTCATTATGGGGATGAGTCCAAAGATGGTAGAGAGGACTGAGGACTGGGTCCTGGATACTACACCATTACCACATCCAGGAGAGGTGGGGAGACCTGCAAAGGAGGCAAAGCAGGTGAAAATAACAACCTCAGAAGAGAGTCAAGAAAGTATGATGTACTTGAAGCCAAGCAGAGAAAGAAAAAAGCATGCTCCTCTGAACCAAATGTTACTCATCAACCAAGTAAGGTGAATACTGAGCATTGACCATTGGATTTATCAATGTAGAGGTGAGTGGTGATGTGGCGAGAATAATTTTGGTGGGATGGTGGGGATGAACCCTCGCTGGGGTACTATTATAAGGTGTAATATCATAAGGACCCCCCACCCTCCACCTCACGGGCTTTCCACTGACTTGTGTCGACTTAAATGTGGGAGGAGGGTGTGGGTCAGCAATTCACGACTTCCTCTTTTCTTTCCGCCCCCTTCCCCCCCATTATGTGTATTTGTTATGGTTCTTTTTCTATGAAACTCTGTTATTGTGCAGGGCACTCTGATTATTTTCTAGGGTTTACTTTCTTTTTGTCCAAACCTACCAGGTAAGCACTTTTGCAATCTACATTTAAAATGAAGAATCTGGGACTCAAAACCTTGGCCAGTAGGAGAAGACTAAGAAGTGGCAAAGCTAACATTTGAACCCAGGCAGTTGGCTTCGGTGCCCATGTTGCTAAACCCTACCCTCAGATGTTCCTCTGATGATGAATATGACATGTTCTCAGTCATCAGAGGAGGTCAGAGTTTAGAAAGGAATACAGAACAGTAAACAGAAAGCTACAGTGCAGTTTGACGAGGGAAGTTAGGCAGGAGCTCCTAAGTCAGCCTTGAGTGTCCTAAATGACCTTCCACAAGCAGAGGGGCTGACCTGGGTCCTGAAGAGCCAGTAAGAATAGGAGGTACATTTCAGTAACAGCTGTCAGTGTCACAAAGGTTCAGGGATATGAGAGAGTATATGTCACCTTCAAACAAGGGTCTTATCATAAAAGTTTTCTTTTAAAGATTCTGGGGTATATCTCGAGGGCAATGGAGAGTCATTAAAGGATTTAAGTAGGAGAATGATATATTCAGACTTTTATATCAAAAGGATCACTCTAAACTTCTGTTTTTGAACAGGCTATAGTAGTTTGCTGCATTCCAATGTTTCTCCTACAATAGCTAGAGGAATCAAACAAATATAAAAACAATTTTAAAGAAAGCAGAGAGCTGAAGAAGTAATAAGATGAAATGGCATTCCTGAGAGTTAGATTCCTTCTGCAGTTAATGGAAATGGCAAGGCATTTTCTTTCCTGGGGGAATTTGTTAACTCAGGGTTCACAGTGAACTTTGGGCTTGGCCCATGCAAAAGAATGCTACTAGGGCAAATAGAAGAAATTTCCATTTTTGGCAGTCATATGGGGCCGTGTGACACATCAGAAACTTAAAGAGTCCCAAATGCATGGGATGAACCTGGAAGGCTGGGAAGGAGGCAAAAACTTTTGGAAGGTGGAGTGAAATCTCTCATAATCTGCTGGTGCTTGAGAAACAAACTCAAACTAGAGGGAGTGGGCCTTCCTCAAACACACAGTAGAAGTTTGCTTAATAAATTTGCCAGATTTTGATGCTGTAGAAACAGGAAGCTAAAGAACTAGGTCAAAACCTCTAAATAGAAGAAGTGAATTTCCTTGTTTATCAGGGCAGAAAGTCACATCCAAAGAAAAAAATGAGGTAAAATGAGTCTTACCAAGACTGATCCTTTGCTGACCTTGTTTTGAGGAGGTTTCATAGCCTCTTTGTTCCAGTTGTGCACACAGATAAACCCGTCTAGAGATAGATTTCATAATACCCTCAATGTGGCCAGCAAAGCTTTGAGTCATTCCAGGCCAGCCTTATCCAAAATTTCAAATATTTACAAGAATTTTGCATGGTTCTTAAATATGTAAGCCACTGGAATCCCTGATGGCAGCTGATCAGACACTGCCCCCTTGGAACTAAGGTTCTCTGTAACTGCACTCAACTTACGAATGAGTCCCTTTGAGTGCTGTTAGCAGGAGCATCCTCACAAAACTTTATGGACCAGATGAGTCCAACTGGACTGGGAAGACCTCCCCACACCTGGGGCTGACAAGGAAGGTCTTTTCTGGGGTATAGACGGAAGGAACTGGGAAGGGCCCCCTAAACCCAGGGCTGACAAAGACGTTTCCTCTGGGGTCCAGATAGAGGGAATAAAAACAGGGCCTAGGAGGGAACCAGGAAGAAATGAAGGAAAGGGGTGGAAAGAAATAAAGTATCCAAGATCTTCAACCTAAAAGAGGAAGATCTTAGATCCAGAGGACCTTACCTGTTTTCCTCCCAGCGAGGCTGGGGAGACAACTGAGCTGTCAATGGGCTCCTGCAGACATCAGCGTGTTGACATCCAACCACACTGGGGTAATCTGGAAGTCTCCACGGATCCCATCATCGTCACCAATCATGCCAACTAAAGAAAGAATGACCAGGGTCATAAATTTGGAAAGGAGAGCTTTATTTCTCATAAAAAATTGTGGCCTGTGGGCTGGCCATTCTGAGAGGCTGGGAAGCATAGTCTCGGGCAGAAGCTAAGAGTGAGCACTTCTAGTTCAACTTTTTTAGATTCCACATAAAAGTGAGATCATGTGGTATTTGTCTTTCTGTGGTCGGCTTATTTCACTTAACATAATGTCATCCATATTTATCCATGCTGTGACAAATGACAAAATTTCGTCCTTCGAAATGCTGAATAGTATTCCGTTGTGTATATATGCACCACATTTTCTTTATGTATTTATCTGTTGATGGACACTTAGTCTGATTCCTTATTTAGCTATTGTGAATAACAGGGCAATGAATATGGGAGCGTAGATACACCTTCACCATATTTATTTCAGTTCCTTTGAATACATACCCAGTAGCAGGATTACTGGCTTACATGATAGTTTTACTTTTAGCTTTTTGAGGAAACTTCGTACTGTTTTCCATAATGGCTATACTAATTTACGTTCCCACCAACAATGTTCAAAAGTTCCTTCTCTCTGCATCATTTCCAACACTTATTATGTTTCATTGCTCTCTCTCTCTTTTTTTTTTTATAAAATCCATTCTAATAGGTATGAGGTGATATCTCATTGTAGTTTTAATTTCCATATCCCTAATGATTAATGATGTTGAATATTTTTTCATGTATTTTTCATACCTCAAAAATATGTCTTCTTTTGAGAAATATCTGCTCAGGTACTTTGCCCATATTTATTTAGGTTATTTGTTTTCTTACTGTTAAATTGAGTTTCTTATATATTTTGGTTATTAACCCCTTATCAGATGTATGGTTTACAAATGTTTTCTCCCATTCTGTGGTTTGTCTCTTCACTTTGTTGTTTCCTTTGCTGTGCAGAAGCTTCTTAATTTGATGCCACCCCATTTGGCTATTTTTGCTTTTGTTGCCTGTGATTTTGGAGTCATATTAAAAAAATCATTGCATAGACTAACGTCATGGAGATTTTTGCCTATGCTTTTTCTAGTAGTTTTACAATTTCAGGTTTTATATTTGTCTTTAATCAGTTCTGAGTTGCCTTTTTATATGGTGTGATACAAGGGTCCAATTTTATTCTTCTGCATGTGGATATTCAATTTTTCCAACATTGTTTATTGAAGAGACTGTCCTTTTCCCATTGTGTGTTTTTGGCACTTATCAAAAATGAATTGACTATAAAAGCATATGTTAATTTCTGGCCTTTACATCCTGTTCCATTGGTCAATGTCTCTTTTTTATGCCAGTACCATGCTGTTTTGATTATAATCATTTTATAATAAATCCTGAAAACAGGGAGTGTGATACTTTCAGTTTTTTTTTTTAATCTTCCAAGTCTAAGTTGTTGGAACATTTTTTCTTTAATTTCAAAGTATTATTCGGGTACAATTTTTTTTTACCTTTTTATTCTCATTTTATTTATTTTAAAACATTATTTCAATATTTGCAGCTATCTTTATTTTTACATTTTCCCCAGGTACTGACAGAACAAGTATGTGTCTGCATTGTGGTGTTTGCATGTGTGTGTATGTGCGTGAGTATTAAGTGAGAGAGAGTTTTAGTGTATTCAACATAAAGGAAAAACTATTTTTGACTGTGTATCATTTCAACATACATAGAGAACAAGCACTATACTAAACAAAATAACAAAATACGTTTAAAAAATTGCAAAACAAGAAACAATGGTTGCAAAATATCAACCTCCCTGTATTAATCTATGAAGGTTAGGACCAAACTATTAAAAACATGAACTTAGAGTGGTGTGGTGGTGGGGTTTATGTCTCTATATTTGCGTTGTTATTAAAAATGAAAGTTTATTCAGGCAAATGTACAGTTTTCTAATAACCACTCATAGCACACAGAAATGGACTTTGCTTTGAACGGCCCTATCCATTTCAACCTTCAATGATGTTTATGTAAGTGGGCCCTTTAAATCAAAACACAATACTTATACCATGTACTTCTAGAGGGTTCAGAGATGTGGAAATGCAGTATGCATAGGATTATATTAAACAATCTATATTGAAAAAATGCTACCTTACAATTATGATGCTATGAAACTTTATTAAGAGTAATTTCAATATGAATTAAAGAACAACAGCTTAACTAAAACGAGTTCAATCAAAAATTCCCTCAGAGAGAGAAACACTGGCTGATGTTCTGCGGAGGCTGCAGCCTTCAGGACCCGGCTATAAGGGAAGCACAATCAAATCAGCAGGTTGCCCTGGAACCCTGAGCCCTCACAGCAGCGACCCTCCTCTCTGCCGGCGGAGCTGAAGGCCCACGGCCCCCATGGCACTTCCGGGCCCATGGGCTGCCCATGGAGCCCTGGCAGCCAAAGGGCCGCTGGGGAAAGGCTGGAACGTGGCCTGGAGGGCAGCCAGCTTCTGCCTGTTGTAGTTGTTTTCTCTCCTGAGCAACTTGACGTCCCGCTCAGTGGACACAGCGGCTAACCGGCTATCCTGCACTCCACGCTCATGGAAGAGGATGTCCCTCTGATAAAAGGAAGTGGATGTCTCCAATTCCTGGGCCAGGTCCTCAGCCATCTTCTTGTAGATGTCTCTTGTCTGCCGAGTGCGGTTTACCGTTTCTGACACGGTGGCGAGTCTCTTCTCCATCTCCGAGCAGTGGACTTCCTCCTCCCTCAATTTCCTCTCAGGTTCCGTCACATGTTGCTGCTCCAAAGCAGGTAGTGTTTGCAGCCTCAGCTCGAGCTCCTGGATCTCCCTGTCCAGCCGCGCATTGTCTTCCTGCAGAGAGGCCTCCTGGGCTTGCAAGGTTTCAATTTGTTCTTCCAGCTCTTCCCTCCTTCTGGTTTCTTTGCACAGTTGTCCGGCTACTTCTCCAGTTTCCTCTTCAGGACTTCCCAAGCATGCAGTTAAATCACCATCATCACTGAAACTCTTCAGAGGGACTTGTGGCAGGGATGCGGAGCGATCGGCCTGTCCTGCTCCCCTGTTTCCCTCCACCTCCACGTCCCCGTCCTCCGGAAGGCCACTCCTGGGGCTGGGCAGCTGCAGGGGGCTGAGCAGGGTGTGGGCCAGGGATGACCGTCGCCTCACTTGACCACTCTCAGCCCGGTTCATTACTGCCTTCGCGCTCTCCAGGCTTCTTTTCTTCTCCTTGTCATGCCATTGTTGCTTCTGTCTTGGAAGGACTTGCTGAAGGTCCCTGTTGTCATCCAAACTGGCCACGGTCCTCCTCTGAAGATCTCCATCATGCTGTGAAGTGACTGAGACATGTTGTGTGTCCAGCACCTGGGGAAGTTCAGGAGGCTGGCTTTTCTCTCCTTCTTTCAGCAAGTCAACCATGTTCTGTAAGGAATATGTGCTCGTTCCATTTAGAGCTGCCAAGCAGAGGTTTTGGAGCCAAAGAGGACTGTCCTCCACCACGGGCGATGGGGGCCCAGCGTGGGCCTTTGGTTTTGGCCCAGTCTTGGCTCGGGCCTTTGGGTCCACCTTACCGCAGGCTGAACCCCTTGTGGCCGGCTCTTCCCCTCGTCTTCCTGAGATGCCTCTTCTCACTATAAAGACCACCAGAGCAGCGCACACCAGGACCTTCCCAGAGAACCCCAGTGCTCCAGGCACTTGCTCCAGGCTTTTGAACATCACCAACAGAACAGCCCACAGCTGGTCTAGGACCAGCTGCGGAGACATTTCAGGTGTGGGCAGCAGGCCCTTCGTGGCTCCAAAGGGCTCTGTAGCTCTGCCTCCATTTGCCAGTGGCATGTGGGCCACAGTTGACCACAGGAGCCCTTAGAGATTGTTCTGTCACTAACACAAACAAGTGCTAGGCAACCAGGGCGGAACATCTGTTGGGGTGGGGGAGGGGAGGCCACCCATAATCTAGGAAACTGTGTCCCTCACTTTGCTCTGCAACTGAAAGTTATATTATATTACTTATGTAGTGCCTTGAGGGAGGTGGCAAAAGCTCAAGGCCCAGGGACTGGCCTCCTCTGAAGTCCCTCTCTCCTTGTGTTTTGTCAGTGCTGGCACACAGGGCCACAGGAATGAAGGGCCTCCCCAAAGGTGTTAACCAAGACACCTGGATTTTAACTGTAAGAATTAGAAATCAACTGGAACAGGCAGGGTGTTATACTTCCAAGGATTTTCTGTGGGTCCAGTGTGTCCCTGTTCAATGCAAGTGTCCTGGCTAGGGTGACAGGGCTCTGGGGAGGACACAGTGATCCAGGCCCCTTCTCTCATGTTGTTCTGTCGTCCTAAGATCTTGCCACATCTTCTTCATCCATTCATCTGTTGCTGGACATTTGGGTGTTTGCACATGTTGGCTATCGTGAATAATGTTTCATTAAACATGAGTGTGTAAATATCTCTTTGAGATACTGATTTCAATACCTTTGGATAAATACCCAGAAGTTGGATTGCCAGATCATATGATAATCCTATTTTTAATTTTTCGAGGAAGCTCTATACTGTTTTCTGTAGCGGCTGTTCCATTTTACATTCTCATCAATAGAGTGCAAGAGTTCCAATTTCTCAATTCCTTGCTTTTTTAACTTTAATTTTTTTTTATAATGCCTATCCTAACAGATGTGAAGTGATATCTTATTGTGGTTTTGATTTGCATTTCCCTGATGATAATTGATGTTGAGCATCTTTTCATATCCTTGTTGGCTGTTCACATTATGTGTCTTTTTAGAGAAGTGTCTATTTAAGTCCTTTCCCCATTTTGAAATCTATTTTTTTTTTTGCTATTGAGTTGTATGAGTTCTTTGTATATTTTTATTTATTTGTTTATTATTTCAGCATATTATGGGGGTACAAATGTTTAGGTTACATACATTGCCTTTTCCCTGAATGAGTCAGAGATTCAAGCATGTCCATTCCCCAAACAGTGCGCACCACACCCATTAGATGTGAATATACCCATTCCCTCCTCCCACCTCCCTCCTCCCATCTGCCCAACACCCGATGAATATTACTATTATATGTGCAAATAACCGTTGATTAGTTAATGCCAATTTGATGGTGAGTACATGTGGTGCTTCTTTTCCATTCTTGTGATACTTTACTTAGTAGAATGGGCTCCAGCTCTATCCAGGATAATACAAGAGGTACTAGATCACCATTGTTTCTTGTGGTTGAGTAGTGTTCCATGGTATACATATACTACATTTTATTAATCTGGTCATGTATTGATGGGCAATTGGGTTGTTTCCACATCTTTGCAATTGTAATTATGCTGCTATAAACATTAGAGTGCAGATGTCTTTTTTATAGAATGTCTTTTTTACCTTTTGAGTAGATGCCTAGTAATGGGATTACTGGATCAAATGGTAGCTCTACTTTTAGCTTTTTGAGATATCTCCATATTACTTTCCACTGAGGTTGTACTGGTTTGCTGTCCCACTAGCAGTGTATGAATATTCCTCTCTCTCCACCTTCACACCAACATTTTTTGTTTTGGGACTTTTGATAAAAGTCATTCTCACTGGAGATAAGTGACATCTCACTGTGGTTTTGATTTGCATTTCCCTGATCATTAGTGATGTTGAGCATTTTATCATTTGATTGTTGGCCATTAGTCTGTCTTCCTTTGAAAAGTTTCTTTTCATGTCCTTTGCCCACTTTTTAATGGGGTTGTTTGATTTTTTCTTGCTGATTTTCCTGAGTTCT
>NW_012154173.1:13305303-13313154 GCF_000956105.1 Propithecus coquereli
GCTGAATTTTGTCGAATGCTTTTTCTGTGTCTATTGAGAGGATCATATGGTCTTTGTTTTTACTTCTATTTATGTGATGAATTACATTTATAGATTTGCATATGTTGAACCATCCCTGCATCTCACACCCTAATTTTACCAGACCTACAAAAAGAAACTGGTGCCTATCTGGAAGAAATTATTCCACAACATTGAGAAGGAAGGAATCCTCCCCAACACATTTTATGAAACCAACGTCATGCTGATACCAAAACCAGGAAAGGATGCAACAAAAAAAAAAAGCTATAGACCAATATCCTTTATGAATATAGATGCAAAAATTCTCAGTGAAATCCTAGCAAACCGAATTCAGGTGCTTATCAAAAAAACGGTTCATCATGACCAAGTGGGCTTCATCCCAAAGATGCAGGGATGGTTCAACCTACTCAAATCTAAAATGTTCTTTTAAAAAATATCTAAAGCATGGTTATTTAGTTAAATAAGAATTATTGCAGCCATTATTTGGTCTCCTCTATTCCACATGTCCTTAGATTTCATTTGACTATAATATTTAGTCACAACCTAAGGTTTGCCTGTATTTTTTTTTAATATAAGAGGAGAGATTTGAACTACTGTACTTGATTTATAATTTTGCTTTAAATAATACTTAAAAAATGCTGAAAGAATTTTATTATACTACACATCAGAATTAAATCATAGTGGCATAATAGAAAAACCAATAAGTTATGTATCATGAACATGGGGCAAACACAGTCCTGAAACAAATAAGGAATAATCCAAGAAAATTTAATTAAATGTTAAAATGATGATAAAGCCCCTGGGAATGATAAAACATTAGGGAGGTGAGAAAGGTCTGTGAAAGTAAATGTTCCTGCACTTTGTGTTAAAAGGATGGTTATGATTTCGATAAGAATCATGAAAAAGGACAATCTTGGTATATGAAGAGGAGAAGGATGAATGAAGCACAGAGTGGGAAATAACCCCAGAGATCCCTTGGGAGGTGAAGACTATGTGGCCAGGGCAGGGAAAAATAGTGGCTTCAATGATTCTTATATAACTAAATAAGCATGCTTTAGATATTTTTATAAATGGTATTGAACAGAGCAAACTCTCTCTTTGAAACTCTATCAGATCGTCTTGAGTGCACTGAAGATCTCAACAACCATGATGATAGACAGAATGCCTATCAAGGAAGCCTTGTAATTGTACATGATGGGAAGTTCTTGAGTTCAGCAAAATATAAATTGGGGGATTATAGCTTTGCATATAATCTCTTTCGTCATTTCGTGTTCTTCTCCCTACATCCAGTGCCCAGAGTAATCTTGGCATAGAACATGTTTCTAATAAATCTTTGCATGCAAAAGGAATACATGAATTTACAGAGAATAAAGTTAATGTAGGGGAAAGTGGAGCCAAGAGAGGGAGAGACAGAAACTCTGAGTTTGTTTTTTCTTGGTAAATAAGAAATAGTAATACCTTACTGGATAGGAGTATTGTGAGGATGAAATGAGATCACATATGTGAACACTAGAAAGTGCCTGATGCTCCACGGATGCTCACTAAACAGCAGTAGCTTCTCTCCCTCCCTTATTTATCATATCAGGAAGATCTAGGTTCTCTTTCTGGTTCCTTTTAATCCTTCAGGTCTTGCTGTATTGAAGCCAATGAGTTACAGCCTTATCTGCATATTGGATTCACTGAGGAGCTTCAGAAAATCCCAATGCCAGGCCACACTTCAGACCAAATGCATCAGATTTTCTGAGGGTGGGGCCCAGCCATCAGCATTTTCTAAGTTCTCAAGGGGCTGATCTATCTGCTGAGGTCAATGGGAGTGCAACCAGGGCTGAAAGAGAGGTCCCCGAAGCTTTGTCCTCAATACCTTTTGACTGCTGTCCTTTCCACTGTGGGAACAGGAAATGTGCCTATCCTTGCAGTGATGATGAATATTTATGTCAACTGCTGTGTTGGTGACCAATTTTTCGATTCTATCTTCCTCTACCATAAATTCTGGGGACTCTAGCTATGGCGGGACAACACTGGGAGTTGGAGAAGCATCTGCCCAAAGTCCCTAAAATGGAGTTAAAAAACAGTATTAGGTATTTGCTGATCCCTTTAAGAGCTGTAAATGACCTTTCTCTGCCATCCTGCCGGTGGATTAGCCCAGCCAGCCCTGTTACCATGATCTTCCAAAAGAGAACCTGCCCTGGCTACCAACACTGGCCTTCACTGGAAGTAGGAGGGGTGAGGACTACAAATAGAGCAAAGAAGAGAGAAGCAAAAGGAAGATGAAGAGACAGAGTAGGATAAGGAACAGAAGAGGAGGTGCAGGAAGATGAGAATATACGCTGCTGGGACATTTGGGGCCACACGGCCTGAGAGCCCATGTTGGCTAAGGCTGTGGGTGGGGTAGGAGCCTGAGGGGCCCTCTGTGTGTCACCCACTGGGGCCTGCCCTCCTCTAGCTATCTGACTCACGTCTAGATAGAGACTGATCTGAATTTTTACCCCATAGAACGAAACCAGGATTAGCATTTGAGATTGGAAAGTTAAACTGAGGCCAGACGTTGTGGTAAAATGCCACATACTGAGACAGAATCGATCTTGTAAAACAATAGTTGGTGAAACTAAGCTGCTTACTTAGTTTAACCCACTCTGGGATTCAGAATCTTGACCTCCATGTATTTACATATGGTAATGTATAGAATGTGAAACTTTAGGAATTTGACATAAGTATTTTATGAAAATGACTGAACCCCATGTTAAGATAAGAACTAAATATGCTTTGCTATTTAGTTAGCCTAATTAAATAAATATATACCACTGACTCCAAATGATAGATATTGCACTATTGTTCTACACTTTTAGCTTGTTTATGTGTGTGTATGTATCTATCCATTCTTAATTAAGGAATTGAAAACACTTCACAACCTGAATAGCTGAGAGAAGATGGATTCATTTATTCATTGCTCTATTCCTCAAAACATAGATTAGGCACTTATTATGCCTTAGGTGCCTGGGAAACAAAAAAAGAGAAAGACACATTCCCTACCCTTGGTAAAGAGAAAATCATAGCCAAGTGACCCTAGGGTGGTTTGGGATCCTGTGGAAATTGTGTCTTTTCTGGTCTAGTCTAGATCTCTTTCCCTATATAGTCAAAGTTTGCTGCTCTCCTTTTGTATATTGCAAATGTTCTTGTTCTTGATGGATTAAGTGCAGTTATGGAATTCTGTCTTGGGTCATGCAATATTGTGAAATATATATTTGGTCTTCATCCCCGTTTCCTGACATAGAGCTCCTAAAACCCTTGGAATCTCTGGAGTGATAAGAATGTCTTCTGTATGCTAATGAGGTGACTGGTGGCTGGAGGCTCCTAAATGGCTTCAGGATGTAGTCTGGTCACAGGAAAGACCAAGGCATAATTAGAGGGTTTTGACTCTGGGGAGGTTTGAGGGGATGAAGGTTGAGTTGATTGTCAATGGCCAGTGATATAATCAAGCCTGCCTATATAATGATGCCTCCATAAAAACCCGAAAGAATTGGGTTTGGAAGCTTCTGGATAGCTGAACACGTGGAGGTTCCTGGAGGTTGGTACACCCAGGAAGGGCATGGAAACTTTGCACCCCTTCCCACATACTTTGCCCTATCCACCTCTTTGGTTGTTTATTTGTATCATTTGTAATATTCTTTATAATAAACTGGTAAATGCAAGTTAAGTATTTCCCTGAGTTCCGTGAGCAGCCCTAGCACATTAATCGAACCCAAGGCTGGGAATGGAGAGTGGTGGGACCCATTTATGGCTGCTCAGAAGCACAGGTCACAGTCTGTGCTTGTGACTGGCATCTGAAGTTTAGGGGGGCAGTCTTCTGTGACTGAGCCCGCAACCTGTGGGATCTGATGCTACCTTCAGGTAGACAGTGACAGAATAGAATTGAATTAGGGGACACCCAGCTGGTGTCTGCTGGAGAATTGATGACTTGGTTGGTGTGTGGGGAAAACCAGTCGCACACATCTGGTGTCAAAAGCATTGTATTGAGTAGTGAGAGAGAGCAAGAAAACACCAGTGCCATTTTCAGATAGTCCTAAGCCTCTTCTATGCTCATTCTTGCAGGGCAATTTTTAGCAGTGATATTGCTAAGGATTTTTGCTTTTTCTCTGAGCGCTGGAAAAAAATGGCTGCTGATCTTTTCCTCTCTGGGAAGGATTTCTATCCCCATGTCTCTGCTCAACCAGCTACGCAAGCTGAATGCTGTATGTCCCATGTCTCAGGAAGAAGTAAGGATGTTTTAAATTCCTTTGGATAGAATTAAATTGTAGCTGATTGTGATGGGGAGGTGGGGAAGGTGAGTAGATTAGGGGCAAGAAGGCCACAGTTGGGAAAGAGGGCCTGGGACACAGGTGGTAGAGGTGAGTGTATCTATTCTGTTCCTTCCTCAAGTCAGGACAATCTGGCTGGCAGGACAAAACCACAAATCAGGGTTTGATTAATACTACTAATAAAATGATGGCAGCTATATACTGTCCAGTGGGACTAGAAGGGTAGACACCACAGTTCACAAAGTGAGGCCCATTCAATTTGTTTTTTCCAAAACAGAATTGGAAATCACTGCTACAATGGGAGCCTATCAACGGTCTTTCTATATCCCCTGATGAAAAAGATGCTTTCCTGAGATAATGATGGTGTTTTAAAAACACAAACCTGCGTTTTTCCAGGCAGAGTTACAGGGTCAGATCCAAGTGGTAGAGTATTAGAGGGTTAAGTAGCCTATTTAATGAAGAATTAGGATGCCCTCTTCTGAAATCTTCAATTTACAAATCCTCGGTGACGTACCATTGTTTAACATAAATAAGGTATTACAGGCTCAGTGTAGGAAGACCACTTTCAGTTGTTTTTTCATAATGGGAATGAGTTTATACTAAGTCATCTACGCTGGATCAGTCTATTTTGTGATTAAAAATCCCTCCTGTAAGAGAGGTATCCATGACTGGTATTCTGCCAAAATAGCGGAACATTGTTCTACTTTCTGTGAAGCTCACTGGTTTGAACGGACCAAACCCGTGAACTTGCCTTCGGATTATAACTACCAAGTAAAAAGCCCAGGCTTGCCCATAAGAGTGCTAACAAAATGCTTATAAAGGCTGGTCTAAACTACTCATAGAGTTTTGAAGACATCTTTTACTGGAACTTTGAATTTGAATTATTGCCTTAAGGTTGGTGCAGTGGTGTACAAATAAATTCTCATTTTGTATGAAAAAAAGGAAGAAAATACCCACTTTTCCTTTTAGAGTTGCTTCCTCATATTTAACTATATAAAATTTAAAAACATATTCAATAGATTTTATTTCTCAGAGCAGTTTTAGGTACACAGCAAAATTGAGCAGAGGTACAGAGATTTCCCACACATTCAAACCCTATTTATTTATTTCTGTAATTGGGTTGTTTGTCTTCTTTTAGATTTTGAGAGTTCTTTGTGTAGTCTGGACACAGGTCCTTTGTTATATATATATGTATTGCAATCATATTATCCCTGTCTGTGGACTGTCTTTTCATTTTCTTAACGGTGTATTTTGACGAGCGGAAGTTTTAAATTTTGATTAAGTCCAATTTGTCAATTTTTTTTCTTTCATGATTTCATGAGTTATGCTTTTTGTGTCCCATCTAAGAAATTTTGCCTAACCCCAGGTCATAAATGCTTCTTTCGTTTTTTTTTTCCTAGAAATTTTATAGTTTTAGGTTTATCTGTTAGGAGGTCTATGATCCATTTTGAATTAATTTTGTATATGATGCTATGTAAGTTTTTTTTTTTTAACGTGTTCATCTAATTATTGAAATGACTACTTTTTTCCATCGAATTACCTTGGTACCTTTGTCAATAAATCAGTTGACTTTACCTGTGTAGGTCTATATCTGTACTCCATTCTGCTTCATTGATCTATACATCTTCGTTTTCTTGTTTGTTTTGCTAATACCATTTTGTTTTGATTATTGTAGCTTTATAGTAAGTCCTGAAGTCAGGTAGTGTGAGCTCTCCAACTTTGTTCCTTGTCAAAATTGTTTTGGTTATTTCTACTTTAAAAAAACATTAAAAAGAGCATAATTTATAAATTAAGAAGGACTTTTATGCAGGGCAACTATAGACAGTATATGCTTCCTCTTTTTAGGAGATAAGCAGGTTATCTCTGAGAAGGGAGATGGAGATAATGAAATAACTTGCTTAAGGATAAAAGACACTATCTGTCAAAATCCTATCAGTTCCCTTGGGAAGGTGGAATTGCTGCTGGTGGCATCACAGGTGCTGAGGTCCCAGTGGGGCTGGGGTGAAATTTTCCTGAAGAACTTCCATGGCCATTCTGACTGTCAGACATTCCTTGAGTGCACCTGACTTTCTCACAGTCTTTGTCTTCACACATGGATGTTCTACTTAGAACGTTTTCCCTCCTTGCATACTTGTTAAACTCTTACTGATCTTTCATGACTAAGTTCAAGCACTGGGCCCTCATGGCTCCCTGTGAAGCCCTTTCTCAGAGCAGCTGCCATCTGGGATCATAATTAGATATGTCCCCATTCCTTCATGGATTCACTCACTGCGACGCACCTACACTGTACTAGTCAGGTCCTGTGCGGTGCTGGAGACACGCAGATGAACAGGTCACAGTGTTTGCTCCCAGTGCCGTATTGTCTAATGGAAGAAGCCTGCCACGGAGACAAATATTTGTACGCAAGAAAGTGTTACAGATCAAAAGGTATTGAGGGCAGTTCTGGTAAAGAAAAAAAAGGGCAATGATGAGGGATGAGTCAAGAAAGCTGTCAGATGAACTGTTGTTTATTTATATTTGCTTAGTTAAAAATATGTATTTAAAATATTTTATAATTTAGATGTTTCTGTAATTAGAATGACTGTCTCTTCTCACTCCATTGTTCTGAATTGTTAATGTTTTTACAATCCTTGTAGAATATAGGGAATATGTCATTAGGACTTTTGTAATTGTCTATTTTAATTGAAATCATAAAGAGTTAAAATAATATGAAAGATCTATTAAACTCTTAATATTTTTGAGACATTCTGCAAAGCTCTATAAGAAATACAATAAAAAGTGTAAAAAAGAAAGCTTGCTGTATACTTGATGCGATAAACCACAAACACAGACAAACACATAAGAATTTATAACATGTTTCAGTGACAAAGTGATCTCATAAAGCAGCATCGTATTGTTCACCAGTTAAATTGCCTAATAAATAATTGCTCGAAGAGTTCAAAGGACAGAGGTGTCCAGTAAGTTTTCCTGAAGGAAGTGGAAGCTGAGCTTGGTGGTGAAGGACAGGTAAAATTTGGATAGACGAAGAGGATGAAGAGATGATGAAAGTGAACAGTGCCAAGTGCTTTGGTTTTGGAATTAGGAAACTGGGTTCCTTTTCATCCTACAGGGTTCAGCTATTGTCATCTCTTCTATGACATCTTTATTAACACTTCACTCCTCCCCCCCCACCATGTAGAATGGACCACCTGCTTTCCTCTCCTACCGTATGCTGTATATACAATAACTACAGCACTTTATTGCTTTTTAAAAATCACTTAACCTAAACATCTGTACCCCCATAATATGCTGAAATAAAAAAAAAATCACTTATTCGTTTTGTGGGTTTGGGCAAGTAAACACATCTTTCTGAGTCTCAGTTTCTTTGTTTGCAAAATACAGATGCCTACCTCATGGCCCCGGTTTGAAAGTTGAATAGAATGATGTGTCTAATGTAACTCGTATAGACAAGGTATACACAAAGACTTGGCAAAGATGATGTTTCTGTCCTTTGATAGCAGCGAAAGCTTGGAGAGGAGAAGGCTGAATGTGTCTTAGC
>NW_012154173.1:13314639-13320080 GCF_000956105.1 Propithecus coquereli
TCTTACCTTAAAGTATATATCAAAGGAGGACTTAAAACAAAATCAGTTTCTCAGGAAACAATAAGCCCCTGCAGCAGTTCGCCTGGGGACGACAGCATTGCTCAATGATGGTGCTTTATCTTAGGAAGGGAGAAAAGTAGAAAGTTTTTCATGCTTTTCTGAATTTATAACCTCCCATTCAGGGCCGTGGTGGCCAAATGAGGGCCTTGAGCAGCAACCGGTACAGCCGCAGCAGAAGAGAGTTCTTCAGGAGGGGGAATCGCCCCTGGGGGGACTCAGCATTTGTGAGCAGCAGCTTAGAGAATCCTGAAATTGCCATAAGGTTGTTCATCAAGAAAACCAGGAAAATGGATACAGTAAACTGTTGTGATGCTTCTTTTACTATATCACCAATCTTTTCAGCTGACAAAAGATATAACTTGCGTGTGCAAGCTAGGAACAGTGGTATCCGAGTTTCTCCACTTACTGCACACTAGGGTTGTAATTCATAGCTCTCTCCACTCAGAAACCACTAAAAGGGGGAGAGTTGGGCAGGGAAACAACCTGGAAGGTAGAAGAGCAAACGTAGATCTGTCTTCTTTTACTAAAACTGCTGCGACCATGTAACCAAAAATGCCTTGCAATGAAATGCTTATTTATCAAATGCCATTGCTTTCTCATATGATGCCTGAAAACTTAACTGGGAAAAAAATAACCTAAATGTTGTCAATTCCTAAGTATTAAACTACCTCAAAGCAACTAGATTCAGGAAAATTATTGGTATCATATAGTGAATCTCTCGAAGTACTGATGACAATATGAAGGAAAAAGAAGATCAACTTATGTTTTTTTAAACACAAATGTATGAGGATCCCATAGTTTACTAGAAGGGTTAAAAAATCTAACTGGAATCTGAAAAATGCACACCCTTCTCTCCTTACAGTTTTAGTAAGCTACTAAATGTTAATAAAATAAGATTATGATAAAAAATTCTTTTCAAAAACCATATTCTGTCAGTTTAAGCATTTAGCCCACGAGCATTTGAAAGAGATTTATCTGAATTTCGTAGTTTAAAAAAAAAGTGAACTCATTAGTCTGCACCTGTAGTGAGAAAGGCCTTTGTTCTCCAGGGAGGCCTCGTGTCAGGTCGCAGTGAGAGGATCACTGTGTCTCCCTCCGGCCACCTCTGCTTGTCTTGTCGGGAGGCACCGAAAGCTCCATCCCGCAGTGGCAGAACAGACTCTTCCCCTACGTGGGAATTTCAGAGGAGGCGAAACCAATCCGAAGGTTGCTACTGGGATCCTTTGTTACAAATCCTGAGAGACCGATACAGAAAACGCAAACAAGAAAAGGCACAGGGTCTGGCTCGTTCCCCTGAGGTAGCAGAGAGGAAATTTCTAGGGAGATTGGGTTTCGTTTTTGTATAATTACACACTCCATTGAATTTAATTATTTCATAGTTAAATTCCTGGAAGACAAATACTCAACATATACCTTCACTTTCTTTGCAGTATAATCACATTTTTCCAGAAATAGTGTTGTAGGTAATGTTCAAAGTATGGTAGGAAATGAGAGCTCTCTTTGCCAAGTGTTTTCGTCTATTATTTAGCTGAGCTTATTTTGTGTGAAAAATTAAGCCTTGGTTACGGCTCTTTATTTTCACATCACAGGTCCCTGTTCTCGTCTCCTCTAGCTTTCTGAGGCTACTGTTGGATTTTTCAAGGTCTGATTATGAGGCCATTTAAAGGGTCAGCTCCTGCCTGAGCCACCCCACCGGGCGGGTAGTATTCCGGCAAGGAGACGAGGTTTTGAAAGATTTAACTCAGAGGCCAGAGATTTCACTGTAAGGTCAGACATTCTGTAACTTTTTTCCATGTGAGTTTGACAACTTCGTCTGTCTAAATTAGGTTTAAAGTGGGCTGTTTCCAAGTGTGGTCATGGGAAGAACTCTGGTGGGACACCTGGTTTCTTTCTAGGTCTAGCTCTGCCACTAATTTGCTACGTGACTCAAACGTTCATTCAGCATTTATCCAGCATTTGTGAATGACTCTCTTGTGGCAGACTGATGGTGTGTTGTTGGTTTTCTTCTTAAATGTTGGAAAGAACTATAGCATAGTAGCCAAGAGCAGGTCTTTGCAATCAGATAGAGCTGGTTTTGAGTCTCAGTTTTGCAGCGAATAGGTTCCTGCTCACTTGCTTACTCTCTCCAGGCCTCAGTGGCCTTATTTATAAAATGGGGCCAATAATTTATACTTCACAGATTCGATTGAGATTTAAAAGAGATAATGAAGGCAATGTGCCTAGTACAGTGCCTGGCCAACTCTAAGTGCCTTTCAAGTAGTTGCTGCTCTATCACATTGAGAAAGGAGATTCTAAAATGTCCAGTGGATTCTCACTGAATTGAGAATCAGAGGATCTGGTTTGAGTCCTTGGTCCACCACTGGCCTTGGCCAAGAGACGTAAGCATTGCTAGTCTGGATCCATATCTGTACAGAGAAGAGAAAGCTTACCTTCCTCAGAGTTCTTTAGTGGATTAAAATAGATGGATGTGAAAACGGTGTCTTTAGTCTATCTCTTTCACTCCCCCCTTTCGGCATCTAGAAAGAATATTGTACAACACAATTCTGGTCTTGCTTAGCATTTGTCAATGGCTCCCAATTTTCTCCAGAATTAAGTCCGATTCTATTGGCATGGCGTTCTAAGCTGTGCACCCCAATCTCTCTCTTAGCCTATGGTTGTTGTTTCAACCCACCTTTCCATTGTCTCCAACTAATTCCCAGTCACATTAAATCAACACACTTTTTCTTGATTTTACTTCTTTGTCTCTGCACAGCCTTTTCCTACTGCTGAAATGTCCTTCTTCGTTTTTACTTAGCAAACCCCTCTCATTGTTTGTTATGACTCTTGTGTATTCTCTGCCGGCTTTCCTACTGCTTCAGTGGGAGTGAGTTCATTACTCTCCTCTCCTCTGCTACAACAATTTGTTGATGCCTGTATTCCAGAAAGAACAAATGGCCTTGAGATTTTTATCAACATATATATTTCTTTAAGCATAGCAATAGTGTTATTATATTCATTTTTGTATCCCAAGATGCTAAGAAAGGGCCTGGCATGTCTTTGGCATTCAATAAATTATTTTTAAACAAAAGAAGGAAGAAAAGAAAGATAGCATGAAAGTTATTATTACTGTTGAATTCATTTTTACTGTAACATACAAACCCATGGTTTTTGAAGTTAAAGAAAGAAAAGGCCACAGATACGTGAAACACATTGCTCCAAAGATTCAGTCTGGGCTGAGCTGACACTTCAGGCAAGAAGAAGCTCTCTCAAGTCAGCTACTTTTACAATTGTAATTTCAACATTTATTGGTATTAAAACAACAAAGTGGTGAACCTTTTCTTTCTTTTAGTATATATTGATAATATAGAGATGTTTCTAAGGAAAAATCATTAACTAATTAAAAAATGAATTAAGTGTGCCTGTGTAATCAATATAAGGATTTTTCTTGGTTTGGGTCTTAATGGAAAAACCATAACTGATCTTTATAATGATTTGAAAACAAACCCTGGTCAGCTGTCATAAAATTTCAACCTAAATGACTAAAAAGTAATTACCAACTCAGTGAAAAAAATTGGTGGTGGTGGGGAGGAGAATAGGGAGGCATAATGAGAAAGGAACAAAAGTTTATGACTTTGAAGAGACCGCCAGTGTGGCAGGCAGTCGTGTCCAGGCCTGACTTTCTGACTCTTTCAGAAGACATCCCCAAGTAATGTTTTGAGCTGAGATAAGTCTGATTTGTGTTTGTTTCCAGTTTCCTTTATTATCTTGTCTTTAATACCTAGCAGTATAAAATATTTTTGCTATTTTGTCCCCCCCCATTCCTCCCAGGACTTGACTGGTCTGTGACCCTCTGAAATGACCCAAGTCCCCAAAGTTCCCTTTCCCCTGCATTTTCTTCTGGAAATGGGCATCGATGGAGATTTTCAGCAGTTCTCAACTCCAGCAAACTGCTAAGCAAATCCATCCTAGGGTGCAGCCCTCCCAGGGGTTTTGCATTTGAACAAAGGTCAGCAAGTTAACCAAAATGCATTTCTAAGGGGTAGAATTTCAAGAGGTGTGAGAAAGTGAAGTGTGGAATTTCATGTCTTTTGAGGAAAATAATTTTAGCCTTCTCAGTGCTTTGTCGCTCAGGCACTTCTCAGCCATGGATTGTTGCCACTGCATTTCCTGTGGCTCAGGAAGTTGGAAAGGCTGGGAGGAAACGTTGCTGCTGGGAGTGGTGGGGCAAGAACTACTGGTTAATGGTCACATGCAAGCGATGGGAACTGGTAATATATAATACAGGGGCTGTGATGCTTCAACTTGCTTTTTGCCTACAGTCACGAACAATATTCCCTGAAGCCCAATATCAAGGTTGCTAATATATACTTTAAAAATTTACTATTTTCCTAGACAGGTGTGATGAAAACAGAGCAGCTGGCCTCTGATTGTTGGTCTGGAGCAGAAGACAGACTTAGGGAAATGGTCCTATGCTTTCATTAAGCCATTAGCTTTTACTTTAACCAGAGAGTAAACGATGCCATTGTAAATGCCAAGTGAGTCTCTTAAAAGAAGGAGGCAAAATCACTATAAAAAGGAACTCTCGATGTTGACCAGCATAAAATCATAGAAGCCAGATTTGGGAGGAAATTCAAAGATCATCCTCCTCCTGTCTTCTACAAGATGCTATCACTTGAAGAAATGGGAGCACAGGGTAGAGGAAATAATTTTGTCTTAGGATCCAAAAAGTCTCCATTATTCCTTAAAAGTTGCCCTTCTCTATTTGCATGAGCTTAGATAAGTCACTTTTTTATATGAGGAGGTGGCAAACTGACAGTCATAGGCCAAGATTCACTCCAAAAATATGTTTTGTTTTTCCTACAGTATTTAGAAAGATTGGAAAGTTTCATCTAAAAACTGGATTTCCAGTTTTTCTTGAAAAAAGTGGGACAATCAATTGATACTGACCCTGCATTTTTCACAACAATGTTTCATGAGAGCTGCGTATTGCCATCCCCTGGAGCTGGAGCACGTGCTGTCTTAGCCACTGTCCTCGTCACTCTCTGTTGTCGTATCCTGGCCCATTTCACTCATTCGCCCTCTTAGAGTCTCTGTAAGACACTAAGTTTGCAGTCTCAGAGCTAGACATTCACGTGTCTGTTTCATTATCTGTAAAATGGACAGTGGGGAGGGTGACAGGCAATACTAGAAAAGTAGTTTCCAAATTTAGTTGATTATAAAAATAATCAAGCATATTAAAAAGTACAAATTTTTGGGTTCCATTTATGTTGATTCTGCTTCATTGGACAAGGGATGAGAAGAGTCTATTTTTTTTTTTTTAATTAGCCAGCTTGTTCCAGCAATAAACTAGGATTAGAATCCTGATTTAAATGATCTTTAAAATTCTAACTTTAAAATTCTAT
>NW_012154173.1:13320130-13331387 GCF_000956105.1 Propithecus coquereli
AAAAAAAAATACAAATTTTATGTTTTTATGTGGATGCTTTCTACTGAAAATCTACAACTGATTTTTTTTTTTAAGTTTGAAAGAATTAGACTCTCATTTTCTGACCATAAGTTTTACCATTTGTAAATATCGTTGAAAAAAGGAAAAAAAATTTAGTAGCTTAAAGTTTTTAGAACTCAAAACCTTGGGGAACAAAATCACTATGTTCAGAAGAGTGTCCAGGAATGAAATAGTTTAAAATTAGTCTATTACAGTTTTAAATTATTTAAATTTAATGTCTACCTTGTTCAAAGTATATGTGAAAATTTTGTTTCTAGCTAGAGATGTTCATGAATGAAAAATAGTTAATAGATACATTTATAGGTATGAAAACCATAAACTGGCATAAGGAATTCTCTGTTTAGGTCTGGTAAATGCAGACATTGTAAAGTAGGGAATACGCAGTGAGTAACTGAAATTTAAATTGCTTGGAACCCACAGGCATCCTGTAGTCAGAAAAAAGTCAGTTGATATCTGTTCAGCAACCACTGTATACTTGTAACTTCACTCATTATTTTCATTCTTTTATCAAAAAAAAAAAAAAAAAAAGAAGGAGAGGAACGAAGGGAAACAAACCATCCTTTTCCCATGCTTAAAGCTCCGAGAACAGTTTATGCCCTCAGCTTTGGAAGACAGTAGGTGCAATCTCTTGAGAGGAGGGAGTGGATTAAAAAACCGAAAACTGAGCAGAACAATACAGTTAGATCACCTCTCTCTAAGTCTCTTAACCATCCTCTTTAGATTGAAATCCAGCCCTTTCCTCAAAGACCACGCTTTTGTGATATATTTTGACCCTCAGTCATTAAATACTTGCTTGTACACAAACAGAACAAGGGATCTTTTTCCTCATCCTTCATGAACCCTTCCTGCATTGAAGTAAAAAGTCGTCATTCAAAAAGAAGAAAAAAAAAGAACTTCGTTAAGACCTATTGTTCTTATCCGGCAGTCTAAGCCAAACTGGCCGCTGCCTTTTTTATTTCCCTAAAGAGGATCACAGTAAGGATCCCAACTCTGAAACTGAATTAATCCGCAAACCCCACGGGACTCCAGGAGAAAGGCAGGAACTTGATTTGGGCGTTAATTATAGTAGCATATTCACCAATGCTACAGGTCAGGCAGCGTTTCTATTGGGTTTAAAAATCCACGTGAAAATTTCACTCTAGAGAACTCCTAAGTCTTACCTTAAAGTATATATCAAAGGAGGACTTAAAACAAAATCAGTTTCTCAGGAAACAATAAGCCCCTGCAGCAGTTCGCCTGGGGACGACAGCATTGCTCAATGATGGTGCTTTATCTTAGGAAGGGAGAAAAGTAGAAAGTTTTTCATGCTTTTCTGAATTTATAACCTCCCATTCAGGGCCGTGGTGGCCAAATGAGGGCCTTGAGCAGCAACCGGTACAGCCGCAGCAGGAGAGAGTTCTTCAGGAGGGGGAATCGCCCCTGGGGGGACTCAGCATTTGTGAGCAGCAGCTTAGAGAATCCTGAAATTGCCATAAGGTTGTTCATCAAGAAAACCAGGAAAATGGATACAGTAAACTGTTGTGATGCTTCTTTTACTATATCACCAATCTTTTCAGCTGACAAAAGATATAACTTGCGTGTGCAAGCTAGGAACAGTGGTATCCGAGTTTCTCCACTTACTGCACACTAGGGTTGTAATTCATAGCTCTCTCCACTCAGAAACCACTAAAAGGGGGAGAGTTGGGCAGGGAAACAACCTGGAAGGTAGAAGAGCAAACGTAGATCTGTCTTCTTTTACTAAAACTGCTGCGACCATGTAACCAAAAATGCCTTGCAATGAAATGCTTATTTATCAAATGCCATTGCTTTCTCATATGATGCCTGAAAACTTAACTGGGAAAAAAATAACCTAAATGTTGTCAATTCCTAAGTATTAAACTACCTCAAAGCAACTAGATTCAGGAAAATTATTGGTATCATATAGTGAATCTCTCGAAGTACTGATGACAATATGAAGGAAAAAGAAGATCAACTTATGTTTTTTTAAACACAAATGTATGAGGATCCCATAGTTTACTAGAAGGGTTAAAAAATCTAACTGGAATCTGAAAAATGCACACCCTTCTCTCCTTACAGTTTTAGTAAGCTACTAAATGTTAATAAAATAAGATTATGATAAAAAATTCTTTTCAAAAACCATATTCTGTCAGTTTAAGCATTTAGCCCACGAGCATTTGAAAGAGATTTATCTGAATTTCGTAGTTTAAAAAAAAAGTGAACTCATTAGTCTGCACCTGTAGTGAGAAAGGCCTTTGTTCTCCAGGGAGGCCTCGTGTCAGGTCGCAGTGAGAGGATCACTGTGTCTCCCTCCGGCCACCTCTGCTTGTCTTGTCGGGAGGCACCGAAAGCTCCATCCCGCAGTGGCAGAACAGACTCTTCCCCTACGTGGGAATTTCAGAGGAGGCGAAACCAATCCGAAGGTTGCTACTGGGATCCTTTGTTACAAATCCTGAGAGACCGATACAGAAAACGCAAACAAGAAAAGGCACAGGGTCTGGCTCGTTCCCCTGAGGTAGCAGAGAGGAAATTTCTAGGGAGATTGGGTTTCGTTTTTGTATAATTACACACTCCATTGAATTTAATTATTTCATAGTTAAATTCCTGGAAGACAAATACTCAACATATACCTTCACTTTCTTTGCAGTATAATCACATTTTTCCAGAAATAGTGTTGTAGGTAATGTTCAAAGTATGGTAGGAAATGAGAGCTCTCTTTGCCAAGTGTTTTCGTCTATTATTTAGCTGAGCTTATTTTGTGTGAAAAATTAAGCCTTGGTTACGGCTCTTTATTTTCACATCACAGGTCCCTGTTCTCGTCTCCTCTAGCTTTCTGAGGCTACTGTTGGATTTTTCAAGGTCTGATTATGAGGCCATTTAAAGGGTCATCTCCTGCCTGAGCCACCCCACCGGGCGGGTAGTATTCTGGCAAGGAGACGAGGTTTTGAAAGATTTAACTCAGAGGCCAGAGATTTCACTGTAAGGTCAGACATTCTGTAACTTTTTTCCATGTGAGTTTGACAACTTCGTCTGTCTAAATTAGGTTTAAAGTGGGCTGTTTCCAAGTGTGGTCATGGGAAGAACTCTGGTGGGACACCTGGTTTCTTTCTAGGTCTAGCTCTGCCACTAATTTGCTACGTGACTCAAACGTTCATTCAGCATTTATCCAGCATTTGTGAATGACTCTCTTGTGGCAGACTGATGGTGTGTTGTTGGTTTTCTTCTTAAATGTTGGAAAGAACTATAGCATAGTAGCCAAGAGCAGGTCTTTGCAATCAGATAGAGCTGGTTTTGAGTCTCAGTTTTGCAGCGAATAGGTTCCTGCTCACTTGCTTACTCTCTCCAGGCCTCAGTGGCCTTATTTATAAAATGGGGCCAATAATTTATACTTCACAGATTCGATTGAGATTTAAAAGAGATAATGAAGGCAATGTGCCTAGTACAGTGCCTGGCCAACTCTAAGTGCCTTTCAAGTAGTTGCTGCTCTATCACATTGAGAAAGGAGATTCTAAAATGTCCAGTGGATTCTCACTGAATTGAGAATCAGAGGATCTGGTTTGAGTCCTTGGTCCACCACTGGCCTTGGCCAAGAGACGTAAGCATTGCTAGTCTGGATCCATATCTGTACAGAGAAGAGAAAGCTTACCTTCCTCAGAGTTCTTTAGTGGATTAAAATAGATGGATGTGAAAACGGTGTCTTTAGTCTATCTCTTTCACTCCCCCCTTTCGGCATCTAGAAAGAATATTGTACAACACAATTCTGGTCTTGCTTAGCATTTGTCAATGGCTCCCAATTTTCTCCAGAATTAAGTCCGATTCTATTGGCATGGCGTTCTAAGCTGTGCACCCCAATCTCTCTCTTAGCCTATGGTTGTTGTTTCAACCCACCTTTCCATTGTCTCCAACTAATTCCCAGTCACATTAAATCAACACACTTTTTCTTGATTTTACTTCTTTGTCTCTGCACAGCCTTTTCCTACTGCTGAAATGTCCTTCTTCGTTTTTACTTAGCAAACCCCTCTCATTGTTTGTTATGACTCTTGTGTATTCTCTGCCGGCTTTCCTACTGCTTCAGTGGGAGTGAGTTCATTACTCTCCTCTCCTCTGCTACAACAATTTGTTGATGCCTGTATTCCAGAAAGAACAAATGGCCTTGAGATTTTTATCAACATATATATTTCTTTAAGCATAGCAATAGTGTTATTATATTCATTTTTGTATCCCAAGATGCTAAGAAAGGGCCTGGCATGTCTTTGGCATTCAATAAATTATTTTTAAACAAAAGAAGGAAGAAAAGAAAGATAGCATGAAAGTTATTATTACTGTTGAATTCATTTTTACTGTAACATACAAACCCATGGTTTTTGAAGTTAAAGAAAGAAAAGGCCACAGATACGTGAAACACATTGCTCCAAAGATTCAGTCTGGGCTGAGCTGACACTTCAGGCAAGAAGAAGCTCTCTCAAGTCAGCTACTTTTACAATTGTAATTTCAACATTTATTGGTATTAAAACAACAAAGTGGTGAACCTTTTCTTTCTTTTAGTATATATTGATAATATAGAGATGTTTCTAAGGAAAAATCATTAACTAATTAAAAAATGAATTAAGTGTGCCTGTGTAATCAATATAAGGATTTTTCTTGGTTTGGGTCTTAATGGAAAAACCATAACTGATCTTTATAATGATTTGAAAACAAACCCTGGTCAGCTGTCATAAAATTTCAACCTAAATGACTAAAAAGTAATTACCAACTCAGTGAAAAAAATTGGTGGTGGTGGGGAGGAGAATAGGGAGGCATAATGAGAAAGGAACAAAAGTTTATGACTTTGAAGAGACCGCCAGTGTGGCAGGCAGTCGTGTCCAGGCCTGACTTTCTGACTCTTTCAGAAGACATCCCCAAGTAATGTTTTGAGCTGAGATAAGTCTGATTTGTGTTTGTTTCCAGTTTCCTTTATTATCTTGTCTTTAATACCTAGCAGTATAAAATATTTTTGCTATTTTGTCCCCCCCCATTCCTCCCAGGACTTGACTGGTCTGTGACCCTCTGAAATGACCCAAGTCCCCAAAGTTCCCTTTCCCCTGCATTTTCTTCTGGAAATGGGCATTGATGGAGATTTTCAGCAGTTCTCAACTCCAGCAAACTGCTAAGCAAATCCATCCTAGGGTGCAGCCCTCCCAGGGGTTTTGCATTTGAACAAAGGTCAGCAAGTTAACCAAAATGCATTTCTAAGGGGTAGAATTTCAAGAGGTGTGAGAAAGTGAAGTGTGGAATTTCATGTCTTTTGAGGAAAATAATTTTAGCCTTCTCAGTGCTTTGTCACTCAGGCACTTCTCAGCCATGGATTGTTGCCACTGCATTTCCTGTGGCTCAGGAAGTTGGAAAGGCTGGGAGGAAACGTTGCTGCTGGGAGTGGTGGGGCAAGAACTACTGGTTAATGGTCACATGCAAGCGATGGGAACTGGTAATATATAATACAGGGGCTGTGATGCTTCAACTTGCTTTTTGCCTACAGTCACGAACAATATTCCCTGAAGCCCAATATCAAGGTTGCTAATATATACTTTAAAAATTTACTATTTTCCTAGACAGGTGTGATGAAAACAGAGCAGCTGGCCTCTGATTGTTGGTCTGGAGCAGAAGACAGACTTAGGGAAATGGTCCTATGCTTTCATTAAGCCATTAGCTTTTACTTTAACCAGAGAGTAAACGATGCCATTGTAAATGCCAAGTGAGTCTCTTAAAAGAAGGAGGCAAAATCACTATAAAAAGGAACTCTCGATGTTGACCAGCATAAAATCATAGAAGCCAGATTTGGGAGGAAATTCAAAGATCATCCTCCTCCTGTCTTCTACAAGATGCTATCACTTGAAGAAATGGGAGCACAGGGTAGAGGAAATAATTTTGTCTTAGGATCCAAAAAGTCTCCATTATTCCTTAAAAGTTGCCCTTCTCTATTTGCGTGAGCTTAGATAAGTCACTTTTTTATATGAGGAGGTGGCAAACTGACAGTCATAGGCCAAGATTCACTCCAAAAATATGTTTTGTTTTTCCTACAGTATTTAGAAAGATTGGAAAGTTTCATCTAAAAACTGGATTTCCAGTTTTTCTTGAAAAAAGTGGGACAATCAATTGATACTGACCCTGCATTTTTCACAACAATGTTTCATGAGAGCTGCGTATTGCCATCCCCTGGAGCTGGAGCACGTGCTGTCTTAGCCACTGTCCTCGTCACTCTCTGTTGTCGTATCCTGGCCCATTTCACTCATTCGCCCTCTTAGAGTCTCTGTAAGACACTAAGTTTGCAGTCTCAGAGCTAGACATTCACGTGTCTGTTTCATTATCTGTAAAATGGACAGTGGGGAGGGTGACAGGCAATACTAGAAAAGTAGTTTCCAAATTTAGTTGATTATAAAAATAATCAAGCATATTAAAAAGTACAAATTTTTGGGTTCCATTTATGTTGATTCTGCTTCATTGGACAAGGGATGAGAAGAGTCTATTTTTTTTTTTTTAATTAGCCAGCTTGTTCCAGCAATAAACTAGGATTAGAATCCTGATTTAAATGATCTTTAAAATTCTAACTTTAAAATTCTATGAATCCAACTAAGCCCCGAATTCTAGTTTGACAATTCTTTTTCAGGTTAATCAACCTTATGCATTTAAGGCTGTGGTGTCATTATTAAATCCAATTAGTCACTGAGTTAAATTATTTTCAATCAGACTTAAGACTATTTACCATAGCATCCCTCAAACTGTGATCTGAATGGGAACAAAGGGACATGGGGAGTGAATAATACTCATCCATCACTTCCACATTAAAGTGACTTATTCACACAGCAGGTAAATATTCCCACAGCCTGGTCTCGCTCCTCTGAGGCTATACATATTTAAAAAAAGTTAGGGGAGAGGGGAAATCCTTATCAGTGCACCATTTGAGTGTAAATAACAAAAAGGGACATTGAGGATATTCAGGATTAAGGGAACTCTGATAACAGGCACATTTCACATGGACCTTTTAAACTTATGTTAAGAACAGTTTCTTAGAAGCATGAAAAAAAATACAGGAAGGATTTAAATTTGATGCAGTGAGGTCTTTAAAAATTTGGCACAAGTCTTTTTGTTCTTTCAGCTCACCCTTCAAGGTATCACAATGTGAGAGAATGCAGACTTCTGGCTCAGACTGCCTAATATCAGAAAACTCTGTTGACTGATGGATGTGGACAAGAGGCTCAGGGAGCTGAGCGGTTTCTATGGAGATGGGAATTAGTGAGGAAGTGCTTTCCTTTTGATTATTCTCCATCCTAATAGGGACAATTGCAGCCATTTATCTTTTTCTGAAGGAATAAGGACATCTTTGGGAACAATAGCAAAGACTTGAGTGAGACTGTACTATGTTAAATACCCTAAAATACCAATGTGCTGCTTTTTGCAATGTAAATCACTAATTCTTTGATGGTGGCCTTTCCCTAGGAGGTATGACTTTGGTTATGTCAGAGAACAAAATCAGGAAACCCATATTAGTTTTAGATTTATGTTTTGTAATATTTTAAATATGGTTATAATATCTTAACATTAAGATGTGTACTAAATATTTGTAATGATAATAGCCAGAATTCATATGCAGCCTCTGGAGAACACATAATACTTTCCCCTACATCTGAGAAGTAAGAGAATTGTAACCATCATTCCTAGTTTCTTGATGAAAAAACTAAAGCATATGTTTTTCATAATTTGTGGAAAATGAATGTGTGGATACAATTAATGTTTTTGGAATCCAAATCTAGTGACTTTTCCTGCTGCATTCCCATTCATGTTTTTCCTTCTTATTCTTGGCTAATAGGTAATTATAATACAGTTGAATTAAATAGAAATATATAAAGCAGAAAGTGAAAGTTATACAAATTCCACTACTCAGAGCTAACGACTGTTATCTTTTTAGCTGATATCCTTTCAGATTTTTTTCTTAGCGCACATATATATTTATATATATACACATAGACACACACACAGGTATATGGATGATTTATTTACTTATATTTCATAAGAATGAGTTCCTGTAAGTTGTGTAGTTCTGAAACTTACTTTTTTTCTTGACAAACATTATAGACTTTTTTTCTAGGTCAGCACATCTAGGTCTATGTCTTTTAAAAAAATGGCTGGATGGTAATTCATTACATGGATGTACAATAACTTATTTAATCATTGTCTCATTTGTGACATTTTAGGTGGTCTTCTCTTCTCTTCTGTTCCCTTTTCTCCCCCCTTCCCCTTCTCTCTCTCCCTTTTGCTCTCCCCCTCCCCCCTTCTTTATAAACAATGCTGCTGTAATTAACTGTAATTAGAAGTTTGGTAAATACTATCAATATGTCCTCTAAACAGGGACCAGTTTTCATTGCAGCAAAACTTGTAAGAAGGCTTGTTCTCAACATGCTGGTGAACACTGGATGGTTTTAATGAAAAAAGAAAAAACATCCTTCTAATGATATAATGAAAAGAGGTAGCTTATGGTCCCAACAGATACTTCTTTGATTATTATTGAGTTCTTCAATTCACTTAGAAAAATAATGCTAGAGCCTTCTAACTGCAGTGGTTCTCAATCTTGCTTGCCCATAGAATCTTTTGAGAATTTGTAAAATTTCTGATGATCAAGCCAAGGCTACAATTAAATGACAAGCTCTGGAGGTGAAGTCTCAGATCTCAATACTTTTTATAGCTCCTCTGATGAGTCCAATGTGCATGGCTGGCTTCATGGACCAGTGCTTAAAGGAAATCTATGCCTATTTTAAGGCTCTGCTGTCATCATCTTGGAATTTATAATAATTTTATCTTTGAAAATGTGTTTTTTAATGTGAAGGTTGATGGAACAATGGAGCATGCTTGTGTGCAGAGGATTTGTGTGCCGTGTGTGTGTTGCTGTTCCTTGCTACACCATTCTCATGTAGCGTTTGCCTATTGTCCTGTGAGCACTGAGTTCTAGTGGACCCAGATGTGTGAGAGTCCAGTGAGACTGAAAGTGAGCACAGTTAAGAATGCCGCATCTGCAACTGAGTAACTGGGGAGATGCCAGCTCAGAGAGGCTACACTTCCCATTCAAACCAGAATTTGCTTCAAACAGAGAAAGAAAGCAATGATGTGTTAAGAACTACAAATGACCAAGGAGCCACATCAAATCCTTTCTCGTTATGTCACTTCCTTACGTTAGCCATTTCATTTACACTGACACTTTCCCTTACATAGAAGAAAGAAAAAGATAGGGCAACCCACAGTACCTTTTTCTCTTAGACCTTCCTTAATCATATGTACACTGAAGGTACAAAGGTAGAGAGTGTTGGTAGAATGTGTGTGAATCTAAAAGTGAAATAAAGACAATTCACTTAGTTTTGTGCATCATTTCCACTGTTCTGGTATGAATAAAGTACACGTTCACATGAACTATGAAATGCAAATTGGGTAATTTTGGTGATTCTGCATATGAGTTAAATGCTCTTATATTTGGTTTCAAAACTGGCATTGTACAATATAAAAACATGGTATATTTCATGCTAGTAATTTGAGATTTTAATTTTTCTTTACTTAAAATATTCTTAAACAGTGGATAACAGGGTGGAGAGGTGTGATACCTTTTCTCACTCATCATAAGTGTCATGACTGATATTCCTATAATAAAAGACAGGTTAACAAGAGAAAAGCATAACAAACTTATTTAATCAAATTTTACATGACATGGGAGCCTTCAGAAGTGATGACCCAAAGACCCAGGGAAAACTAAGTTTGATGAAGAATGGACAGCCGTGTAGAAATGTGATTAGACAAAAGGGTGTGATCTAATGGGAACGGACTGAGGGGGAAACCCAGCAAGTCCTATCTGCTCTGATTCTTTTTGGCCTCTCTGTACCCCATTTCTTTGTTGGGGCTCAGAAAACGATACCCCAAAATGAAGGCCTTGGAAGCAGCATCAGAAGCAAAGTCTCTCTGTCCTTCCTCTGCCCTCCTGTCTCTGGTCCCTCATTCTCTCCTGAGGCTAGGCATAGAAACTAGAATCCCTTTTCCCCAAGGTGGGTCATAGGTTATAGAACTCCTTTTCTTCAAAGCCAGCCATACAGACTAGAAATGTCACTCTAACCTTCTCCCACCTTTGTATGTAATAGCTGGCTGTTCCAGAGGAGTCCTCCCCCACGCCCAGGAGGAAGAAGGGCACACAGGGAGGCCAAGAAGAATCTGAGCAGACAGACCTTGCTGGGTTTCCCCACTCAGCCTATTAACATTAGATCATATCCTTTTTGTCCAATCATATTTCTACACAGCTGTCTAGTCTTCATTGAACCTAAGCATAAAAATGGAAAGTTTTCCCTGTACATTTGGGTCATCATTCTGAAGGTTTCCATGTCACAGGAAACTATGATCAAATAGATTTGTCATGATTTTCTCTTGTTAATCTGTCTTTGTTATAAGGGTTTCAGCCATGACCTTTACCACGGGAAGAGAAGGGGTCACCCTCTTTCTGCCCCTACACCCTGCTCCTGGGTATGAGGCAGGACCTCTCTGGAATGAGGGTCCTCAAGGGAGAAGAGGGGAGGGAGAGAATGGCCTTTCTAGGTTTTATGGCTGGCCTTGGGAGAGAGGGGTTCTAGTTTCTATGACTCAACTTGGGGAAGAGGAATTCTGGTTTCTATGACTTGCTTTGGAGGAAAAAGAGGGACAGGAGACAAGAGGGCAGGAGAAGGTCCGAGAGACTTTGGTTCTGAGACATTTCAATCTCCTTCCAGTTCAAAGTACTCAGTATGCCAAGGTGCCACACTTTAGGGTATCATGTTCTAAGTCTCGACAATAGAAACTAAAAAACACTATTACTAGTCAAGAGAGAGAATGCGGAAGAAAACAAACACATACAAAAAAACCCACCTCATGCTTTAGTATCCTTTCTCTGTGTTGCAATAAGGGGCCCCCGTTTTGTTTTGCACTGGCCCCACAAATTGTGTAGCCAGCCCTGCCAGGGTACAGTCAAGTTTGAGAATCACTGGCCTACTTCTTACCTTACATAGTGTATGGGTCTCTCCCCTCCCATGTGACTGTGTTTCATTGTACTTCAGTTGCTTATGGTTTACTTTAAGAGAAATGAACTCCCCCACTCCCCTCCCTGGAAGAAAGCTAGAAATCCAGGAGCTGTGAAGAATATAGAAGCATATGTGTACAATTA